>NW_020837946.1:35606377-35740143 GCF_003676395.1 Aethalodelphis obliquidens | reverse complement strand
CCCTCCCTATCCCACCCCTCCAGGCTGTCACAAAGCACTGAGCTGATATTCCTGTGCTATGCGGCTGCTTCCCACTAGCTATCTACCTTACGTTTGGTAGTGTATATATGTCCATGCCACTCTCTCACTTTGTCACAGCTTACCCTTCCCGCTCCCCATATCCTCAAGTCCATTCTCTAGTAGGTCTGTGTTTTTATTCCTGTCTTACCCCTTGGCTCTTCATGACATTTTTTTTTCTTAAATTCTATATATATGTGTTAGCATACGGTATTTGTCTTTCTCTTTCTGACTTACTTCACTCTGTATGACAGACTCTAGGTCTATCCACCTCATTACAAATAGCTCAATTTCCTTTCTTTTTACGGCTGAGTAATATTCCATTGCATATATGTGCCACATCTTCTTCAGATTTTTTTTCAAAAAAATGAAAAATCTGGATTTTTACATGAGAGCTCCTAAATTTAGGTATTGGCAAATAATTCTATTTTCAAAACACAATAAAAGCCAAACAAAACATTTCTGAAAACTAGATCCTGCCCATCCATGGGCTACCAGTGTCAAAATTTTGTCTACGAGACTAAAGACACCCGCTATGTTGTTAAAGAAAAAAATATTCAACAACACTTGTTAAAGATGTTAAGGCAGACCTTATCCAGGACCATCGCAATAGGTACAGGGACCACAGCAATGGGATTTTACAGTGGGGAGAGAGATTGGGCGCAACTCCAAATACAGCATGGGCAAGTGGGAATTTATAGCCAAGGAGCAGGGTGGAGGTCAGGGGATGGAAAATTACTAAAAGGAAACATCAGGAGTAAGTGGGATTCTGGCTAAACCAACCTAACAGGATTCTTTGCTAAAGACAGGCCAGGGTGATCAGACATCACCTGGGGGATGGTGGAGGATGAGGAACCTGATGAGAATGAGATATCCAGGGTGATCAGATACAAGGCTGGGGGTTTCTGGTTAAACTGACTTAGCAGGGTTCTTGTAAAACTGGATTTTACAAGGAAGTGCACAGATGGGCCTAGGAGAAGGTTCAGGAGGCTGTCTAAAGTTTGGTCAAGCAAAGAATCTTTGTCAATGTTCTCCAGTCCCTGACAGCTCTATCAATAAAAGTCAAGTTCTTTACTTCCAAGAATAAAGAAAAAACAAACAAACAAACCAATCATCCCAACTTTAAGAATGCCTAAACATCAAATGGTCACCAACAGGCTGCATCTCTTCTGACCAAGGTTCATGGTTTCAGGAACAGTTTGCACAGATTTTGCCAAATCTGAAAAACTTTTTTCTTTTTTTTCTGCTGCCACTCTTATACAGATAATATCAGAATAATATTTTAACCTCTTATGTCACAGCAGATGAAATACAAATGCTTACAAAAAAGTCAGAGGAGCATCAACAATGCACCAGACTCAGTCTGAAAGCTGAGCCTGGGCCTTCAGTATTTCTTTTCCCTTTTCTTTCTGGCCTTCCTTCCTCCCTTCCTTCCTTCCTTCCTTCCTTCCTTCCTTCCCTCCCTCTCTCCTTCCCTCTCTTCCTCCCTTTTTCTTTCTTTCTTGTTAAATTTGTTGAAAGTAACCACAATGACTGAAATGTAGACCTAACAGCAGTGCCTGATTTTGTGTTTTGCTTTTTCATTCTGATAGAAAGCATCATGTTAAGTCTACTTTAAACTAAACCAAGACCAAAGGTAACTCCCTGGCTCTGAGGGCCCATCTTATCTCTGCAATACTCAGCCATGGATCAGAAATCCTTAAAAACCTGAAGGATAAAAGGCAGCACTGCCTCTCATGACGAGCACAATGTTCACATTCACAACAGAAAATATTCTCAATAAAGCCAAAATGCTTACTTATTAAAGAGACATTAAAAACACAACTGCTTCCAGGACTTTACATCAGAGCTGCAATTTAATTCACAGTGAATTTGATTCTACGGTTGGCAAAGTCCTAAAGGGCAATCTGTGAGGTGGGAAGTGCCTGGGAAGGAATGATTACCCAGCTTCAAGTACAAGTCCCCAAACAGAGTGTGGCTTGAGGCTGTTGAGGCAAGTGGGGCTGAAATATTTCTACCTTGGGTAGCTGAGCAGCTCTCTGTAGCTATTTTAACCTCTGGAGGAGGGTCCCAGTCCTGGGGCCTTGCCGGTGCATAACTAGGATCTGGAGTCTGCTCAGGTTTCTGAGAAACTCACAGTTCCAGTAGGACCTTGCCAATTCCTTTGAGCTTTCTGGGATTGAGTGAAAATTGCACAGACTAGGAAACAATTATGTAACCACCCTCTGAGCTTCTGGAGTTCTATATAACTCCAAAGTAGGAGAGGCCTTTGTAGCCCTGTATCAGAATCCCATGGGCTCCTGAAGCCTTCCCAAGCTCAGAGAGTTGATGTTCTAACCAAGAGCACCCTATGAACATTAGCTATTCAATGTCCAAGACCGCTGGCTATGGCAGGTTGCTCATAGACAAGAAAGTGACACTCCTCCCCAGGGATTTATCCACATTACAAGGAAAAGATATTTGGTTTAAGAATCTCATTTTATTTCATGCAATTTTAAGTACATTTTGAAGTCAAGTACTTATTTTAATAATCACAAATCCCTGATATATACATATGTATCTTAGGTGGTTGCAAGAACATTCTAAATACTCAAGAAAATATATGTCTATATATAAATCTTGTCTTATATTCCTCTCTGGCTCTTAATTTTTTATTATAATTTCTTTATGGCAATTTTGGGTAAATATGTTTTCAGCTGTTGGGAAAGATGTATGTTATAATAGTTAAAAGCAGAGATTTCTAAGCCAGACTGCCAGGGTTTAAATCTCAGCTCTACCATTTGGTAGATGTGTGACCTCAGGTAGGTTACTTAACTTCCCTGTGCCTTAGTTTCCTTGTATATTTAATGTGGGTTAAAACTTATGCCTACCATGAAGGATTACTGTGTGATTAAATGAGAATATATATCAACACTTAGAACAGTATCTGGCACTATGCAGTTTACCATTACTATTACATTCACCTTGCCTGTGTGTGTCTGTGTCTGTGTCTGTGTCTGTGTGTGTACTGGCATAGATGGATGGACATAAATTGTACATTTCAGTTTTGCGCTAGGTCAGAGATATTCAAAATATAGTCCCTTGAACCATCAACATCCATATTACCTGGAAGACTCTTAGAAATACAAATTCAGGATCTCTTAGAGTTCTTATGTATACCAAATTTCCAATGATTCTTATGTACACTAAAGTTTGAGAATCAATGTCTATATCATTTTTGCTTTTACTTATTGTCTTTTGAGATTATACAAAATACAGCTGCCAGGTGATTTTTATGTATGCTAAAGTTTGAGAATCGCTGTTCTATACTGTCTTTGCTTTTATGTTGTTGTTGTCTTTTGAGATTATACCAGACATTTATAACTGTCATATTCCATTTTTTTCTCTAAAACCTAATGACATTAAGGATTCAATCTGACTGAACGTTCACTATCCTATAAATGTATCTAAACATTTTAAATTTTCTTCTCTATGATGTATTTTTAGTTTTTGTTGATGATTAGTTTAGTTTTTGTTATACTGAAGAAGCATTGACTGGACCTGATACTAGAAAACTGCATTCAAATCTACATTCTAACTCTTACTAGCTGTGGGGTCTCTTTGAGCAAATTGGAGATTCTCTGGATCTCAGTTTTGCCATAGGGAAAATATTATTATCTTAGAATTGTAAGAGTAAATTTTAGATGATCAGTGTCTATGTGAAAGATCTTTATTAAAGGGCTACTGTAAATTTCACAAAATATCTGTATAATTATGATTAACAGATTAGGCTTGACATTTCAAAATTTCCTGATTAGGACATTCTGACCAATGTCTGCTGTTTCCCAAAGGTCATCTAAAGAATTGCAACCTTTCCTTTGGTTTAAGTAACTATGCCATGTTACATCATGTTACTTTTTAAAACAAATCCCTACAGTTTAGAAGAATTCGTTGTCAATTTAGAATCACATGCTTCATGGCATGTGCAGGAATATGTTGGATTCAGCTTCTCCAAATGAGGCTTAATAGTTCACATCCTGACCTTCAAATTAGGAGACAGCAGAATAGATGGGAAATAAAATGACAATCTCACAACTCTTGAAATTAAATTTACAGGAATGCTACATAAATATGGCTTTAAGTTTCAAAATTTATTATAAATAAAAAATGGAAAGAAAACTTAAGGAATAAAACATGCTTCAAATGTATACGTGTTACATTTACATTAACCAAAAGAAAGAAGGAGAGTGTCCTACAGTTTTTTTAATTGAAGCATAGTTGATTTACAATATTGTGTTGGTTTCATGTGTATAGCAAAGTGATTCAGTTATACATATATATGTATATATCTATATTTTTTTGGATTCTTTTCCATTATAGTTTATTACAACAGTATTTTAAAAAAGCAAATGTTTAATGGATTGCTTTTATTTTCCAGGTAATGAGTAGGTATCAAAAAGGTCCTAACTAAAAGAAATACACACACACACACACACACACACACACACACACACACACTAGTTTTTCTTCTTCAGTTTAGTGTTTCTGTTAGATTTCATTATTTTTATTACATCTATATTTGCTATACATGCTATATAAAGTAAACCCAGTAAAAATTCAATACTCCAAATATACTCCAATGACTTTATGCCCCGAAGTATACTTTCTGAAGAGGATTTATGAGCAAAAGGTAAAGCATCTGATATGTAGAGATGTCTGTCAATCAAAGCAAGACAGCATAGGATAGGTGGAAAGAAGAGCAAACTGGGATTTTTAAACCTGAGTTCTAACTAGCTGGGTGATCTTGGGATTACCTGTAAAATGAGAAAGATTACCTGTAAACTGGTTTTAAAGCAACCTTCCAGCATCTTGATAGCATCTTAAAGAGTACTGCTGCTAGGATTTTCAAAACAATTCCCTTTCTCAGAATAATTGCTTCTGTTTTTTGACTTTTCGGCAAAAATTCAAAACTTTCCCAAGATATCTCTCTTTGTGAAACTCCCCAATGCAACAGGAATAACAGTGGATTACAGTGGCAATAGCAGCAGTTGTAGTACTGCTCTTGCAAGGTTATCTATCAATACTGCTTAAAAGACTGATAATTTTTTCCAGAACTATGAACCTAGTGCTTCAATGCAAACCTTAACACAATTGCCTTTGAGAAATAAGCCCTGGGGTTTTGTCCATAGTTATAATGAGTGGAAAGAAATGAATTGGGTAAAAGGCTTTGCACTGAGAAATTTCTGGAATTTCTGGCCTATGGATTTTTCCTTAAACCATTAAGATGCTTATACAAATGTAAACAGATTAGCAAGAATGAGTGCTAATGGATTCCTTAATAAGCTAACACTGCAGTATTCCCCAGAACAAATCCTGGAAACCCTGGATAGAAGAATATAAGCCAAATAAAAAAGGATAGTGCATTTCTCTGTGACTCCTTCAGCCTCAAAAAGTACTCTGGAAGTGATTCTACAAGGTAAGACACAGGCTGGCCATTTGGCACTCTTGGTGGGGAAGCTGCCAATCAAATCGACAATTCTGAATGGGCACCCAAACCTTAAGCACAGGGAAAAGATATTCTTGAGCATATCATTGCCTTGGACTTCCAAACCTCCACCCCAAGTTCCCTGCTCCCGTGACACTACACCCCAACATTGGGCCCCAATTTTAAGGATAATGATCCTGTCTAATACCAGAGAAGTCAGGTAACTTGTTCAGGGACAAATAGCAGTCCAAATGTAGACAAATAGTTAGGAAAAATTAAAATGATTAGGACTACTGGCTCTAGCCTCATAAGCATAATAAATCACAAGACCAGTGAAAACTAGTGGGGTTTTTTTCTCTTTTTCTGCATAACTCAAAGTGAAGTTCTCGGGGCCTAAATGTTTCACAAGTACTTTTGTTGTATTCCCTTTAGAGAAAAATGTTTTTATTATAAGTGACTGCAGGTAACATCTAGCCTTCTACCACTTACATAGTAGCTAAGGCACTGAGCTAAACCCTTTACACATCACTGTCATTTAATTCTCACATAACAATTGTATGACATAGATATTATTATGCCCACATTATTGAAGAAGAGGTTGAAGCTCAGAAAAAAACAATGTCACTAACCTATTAAAGCAAGTAGCAGAAATCAAACCAATGTCTTTAGGACCTTTAAAGTCTTTGCTTACGCTAACCTGCCCAACTTGGGACATGTGGTTGTTATTAATTTTAGGGTTCAAGTCAGGACTCATCAACTTTCCGACAGACAAGCCCTGCTTTCTGTTTGTATGTGTGTGTGCATGTGCACATGCGGCATGAAAATGCATAGGTGACATGATGAGTGGGTGAGTTATCTGAATGGTGAGGGCTCATCCTGAAGCCTCCACTCTATGCCCTGTAAACCTTCCTGATGTGACAGACTGCAGAAACCAGTCAGTTCTAAACAGTGAGGAAATTACGGATTGTTCCCAACTGAATGAGCTAATCACTAAAATAGGATTATTCGCGTTTGCTTGTTTATTGTTTTAATTCATATGATAGACATTTATTCATCAACTACTATGTACCAGAATGATGACAGCCCCTACAGATACAGTACTGAATAATACTAGCATGAAAGAACTCCATCTATAGATTTGCTTCAGACAATTTAACTGAGTATAGATGGGCCTGTGACAACTGCCTATGATATAAAATGCATTTCTATTTGATGATAAAACATAGCTCCCTTTAATTCCTATTTTGTTGTTTATTTAGCAGCTCATTCTAGTCATCTGTAATACAGTTTCACACTCACTATGTTTATTTTCATGAATCCTTCCATTCTTTTATTTTTCTTGCAGCCAAAAGGCTTTGTCCCCAAATGAGTGTCATCAGCACGGAGTCCCACCTGACTGATGAAAGACATGAATCACGCAACTGAGAGCTTTTGCAAGTACTCTTTATAAACTCTGTAAATATGAAGTGTTTGTTTGAAACAAGTAACCAACAAAAAATAAAATGGGGTAGGCACACTCATGTAACATGGTAATAACCTGAGAATCTCAGGCAATCACAATAAATTCATATATGATTGAACTACTATATGAACTTGGTGACATATAATTTTGACCTACGAAAATGGCATTTACATATGATTCAACCTGATATTTATTTAGACTCCTCTCTCCGAACTAGGCTACACATTAACGTTAAAAAGCCCTACTGTCCACCCAAAGTCTTTCACTGAGTTAAAACTCTTTTTAGAATGTAAACATAACACTAATTTTCCTGACAAACCAGAACAGCATCCTGTCTGTCAACACTGAACATGCCCAATCACTGAAAATACTCCTGACTTATTCTCTCCTAGTCAATAACTGTAGGTACAAAGTCAATTTGTTATATAAAAACTGCTTTTCTGTTAACACAAACATAGACAGACATGATCTCAAGAGCTAAAGCCAATATTCCATATATACCAGATACAAATCCCACGCTATTGGAAATTAAAAACAAAACTATAACCAGAAGAGTTCACTATATATAATTAAAGAAAATATTAGGAGTCTGAAAGGGCTGAAGGGCAAAGAAAAAAAATAAGTCTTTTAGGACTATGAAACCGAAAGGTTTTTTTTTTCCTCTAAATTTGTTAAAGAGAATCTGTCTCCGGGTTGAGAACTTGCTTGCAAAGTCTCTGCCTAGAGCAAGATATTCAGAGCCAACTTGTTAACTCCTAATAAAACAAGACTTGGAAGGAAAATGCTTCCAGCCCCAAAAGCGAAGTGTACCAGCCGGCATTGTGATAATACCATATGACTGGTTTTCTTAGGTATATTTTCCCCTTATTATCAACTTCCTTTTCCCATCATATTAAGATCCACAAAAACATATATTATCTACCATAGAGCAACTTGTAGCTGAACACCTTTGTTTTTTGACAATAAAAGTTCATAGGACCGATTATGTTCCATGGAAAAAGTAAGCATTGTCCACCTTTACTGTGTCTGAATGCTATCGTCCCTTTTGGTTTCAAACAATGCTTCATGGGCTTCCCTGGTGGCGCAGTGGTTGAGAGTCCGCCTGCCGATGCAGGGGACACGGGTTTGTGCCCCGCTCCGGGAAGATCCCACGTGCCGTGGAGCAGCTGGGCCCCGTGAGCCATGGCCGCTGAGCCTGCGCGTCCGGAGCCTGTGCTCCGCAACGGAAAAGGCCACAGCAGTGAGAGTCCCGCGTACCGCAAAAAAAACCCCACAAAAAACAATGCTTCATAATACTTTGATAACACTGATCATTTCAAATATTCCTACAGCTTTCTATATAGGTTAAAGCTACTTATCTAATAATATCTTGATTTTTACTCTTTGCTTTAATTTAAAACTATAATTTCAGAGGTGAATTCACACATGACAGGAAAAAAATGACATTTCAGAAACTTAACATTATCATTCAGGAGCATTCTATGTGGATTAATTCTTTAATTCAACCTAATAAGGAAAAGTGAATCAAAGAAATAATCAACCCATAATTCATTATTTTCCATTGGCCATTCTCTCTGATTTCACAGGACTTAAATGTTTGGGGCCATTATTTTAAGTAAAATACTCAATAAACTAGCTGGAAACACCTCAAAGGGATGTTTTTCTTAGGCTACATAAATGGTCCCGCATTTTTACTTAACAAAGGTGTTACTGTCTCTTTCAGTGGAATTGATTAACAATTGCTAAATCTTTAGCTCAATAACTAATTAACAGAAAAAAAAATGGTTTTAACCGATAACTAATTTGCTAAGGACATTTGTAATATGAATTAAACAAGCAAAGGTTTTCTCTTTTTTTAATGTATATTTTTTCCAGACCTTCTGAGTTTATTATGAACATGTATATGTGATTATAACATGTTACAACTTTCATCAGACTTGATGTATTTATGACATCTTTCACTTCTGCCCCAACCTCCAAACCTGACACAAGTCCCCACAGAATATTCCTTTTTACCCACTGACTTCCTACTGCAAGTCCTTATCACTCCTAACATAAGTCTCTTCTAACCTTTGGGAGATGAGGGCTCCACCAGAAAGTAGGCATAGAGGGAACTTACCTCAACATAATAAAGGCCATATATGACAAACCCACAGCCAACATCGTTCTCAATGGTGAAAAACTGAAAGCATTTCCACTAAGATCAGGAATAAGACAAAGGTTTTCTTTCTTCTCTCAATTGAGACGTCCGATAGCAAATAAGATTTAGTAACAATATAATATGTCCAAAAATAAAACTGTTCTAGTGCATATGTTCAAATAAATTCATCTATATTAAATTCAATTCTATTAATATTTACTAAGCATCTACAATATACAAAGTCCTATGTTCACAGGGCTTGGAGGATGGCACAAAATGGATGAGTCCCCCAGATGTTCTTTCAAGGGATTTTTGGTCTAGTAGGGAGATTATTCAAGAATCAAAATTACTACAGAACATGGAACTTGGAAGGTGACAGCTTGAAAGGTCAAATGTTGGAACTCATAGCCTGGCTTGTACCCCAGATGATTCTAGATTTATGTCCATCCCCTTGAGAGTTCAGAAGTCCAAGGTCAGATAATCTCAAATTCTTACATAGGGTAAGAATCGTATCACCAGTCAGACAAAGAGCACATTAAATAACTATCTACCGTAGACAATTGTCATGGTAGTCCTAGCATCTTACATAGCACTTATATTTAAGAGCTTCAAGCACCTTGCAAACATAAGTGCTTTTCAGCTTTTAACTCTGTAAATCATCTGAGGAAACACAAGTAATAATTTTTATTTAGTCGATCAAAAGACCAAGAGAATTCTCTGATTTTAACCTATGGGTTTCCCCAAAATAAGAGGATGTCACCACAATCATACCAGATTTTAAATAAGCTGGATATTTCCTGGTCTACACACAAAAGCTCTCATTTCACAACTCTGTAGATTCTTCATCAAGCACCACCAGATCTTTGTTTTGAGTTTTTAATTTTGTTTCTCAGCAAGACAAAAGGAAATCTGAAACTATGAGAAATCTAAAGCTCACTATAAGAAAACGCTAAGAACTAAAGAGACCTGGACCACAACCCTTAACTATGTCATCTCAGTTCAACTCCCTGCTTCTCTCTCACTGTTTCCCAAACATAGTTGGTCCAGAACCTGTTTCAGGACTCGCCACCAAGCCCCCATACCAACCATTCTCTCCTTCGCTGCTAGATAATCACAACAGCCCACCCCCACCCCTACCACATGGCATGAGCTGCCTCATTCTCTACCACTCACTCCATCTCCAAAAACTTGTCTCCTTATCCATCTTCCTTCCTTTCCTCCAGGTTCTGAAGCAAAGCTATTTCTCTTTCTTTCAAAGGCAAAGCATCCTCTGTGCCCCATCCCTTCCTAGTTTGTGAACTGTTGCTTACCACCCCTCTTCCCCTTCAGAGCCCTTGGCCTCCTGTGGCTCCATCGTCTTTCTCCTGAGTATTGGGGTGGGGTGGAAGTATGGGTACACTTAACCCTAATGCTGCAGTTAGCTGCTCTTATATCCTTTCCTCATTCACGCAGTATCTGCTATCCTCATTTCCTTGCCACCTTCCATCTCAGATGCATATAGTTTCTCTTTGTTCTCACACGACAGGGAAATAGCTCCCTTCAATGTCATTATGGCCCCTTTTTTGCCAAAGTTAAGAGCCTCCAATCACCTCTTTTCCTTCTCCTCCTCCTGTCACCCTTGATAACATTTCTCCACTGGTAACCCATCTTCCCTTGGCTTCCATGAAGTCTCACTTTCTTCCTAATCATGTCTTCTTAACCCATGGCCCTTTTACCTCTCAAAGCTTCCAACCCCTCCTGTCCTCACTCTCCCCTTCAGAGAATCCTCTTTTGGTATCATTTTAACTATTACATCTAAAAAATTAGCTCCAGAATCTATTCTCTAGGCCTGTCTTTTGGTCAGGTGGCTCCACACCTTGAACAGCCCAGTGGATAGTTCTACCTAGTTCACCAACTCTCACTGAAGCATCAGCAACTTCCTCTCAGTTTATATCATCCCATTTCTGTCAAAACCATCAAGAGTCACTTAAGCTCGAAACCTTGGACTCTACTTTGATTTCCCTTTCTCTTCCCACACACATATTGCATTGGTCACTTCTCTCTTTCTCATTCCTGCCATCAGAGCCAAAGCTCTACCTCCCTCACCATCTTACTGCAATAGATTCTATTTTGTCTGCATCCTCCAGGGTGTGCACACCACCCTTCTCCCTCCCATTTGCCTCCCCTCCTGCCATAAACATATTCATATCCATACATGGTTTTAGATGGCTTCTAGAGGATGTGTTTGGTTTTTTTTTTAAAACCACCATTTTCATTATTGCTTCATTGCTGAAAAACCTTCAATGATTCTCAGTCTATCTCAACTGGGCTTTCAGAGTTCCCTAAGATGTGTTTACTACCTTCCCAACTTTATTTTTCATCACTATAACACGAACACTCCCCACAGCCAGGTCCCAAACATTTCTGCTCTTTCACCAATGTTTGGTGCCACCATCAGTCCCACACCCTGCCATGCTGTTATCTTTTCCTTTTCACCAATCAAAAATCTTAGCCATTCTGGGCATGTTATATTACAGCATCATGATAAATGCACTGCCATTCTAGACGCACTGGACCACCACCCATAATTTCCAAAATATATCATGCTCTTCTGCACCCCTGCATCTATACTCAGGAACTTGCATTTGCCTGAAATGTTCTTCCTTCTCCTTGTCCTCTCTGCAAAACTCTATCTGTACTTAAGGTATAACTCACGTGCTACTTCTTCTCGAATTATCCCCTGACACCCAGCAGGTATAATTTATGGACCCTTCTCTGTGTTACCACTATACTAGTTTATACCACTGTTATATATTTGCCAGATATACTTATACGGCCACCCCCTGCTAGGTTGAGGGCGACACAACTAGAGGTAGGAACCATATCTTAAGTGTTTCTGAATGTCTCTCACTGCTTCTAGCACTGAATATGGGCTATAGTAGAGATACTCACTAAACATTTTATTAAAATTAATTATCTAATTGTGACTGTAACTTTCTTGCAAGGAAGGACTAGGTAATGATCCCCACTTAAAATCCTGCCAGGTATATATAGTAGATGCTCAAATTTCTTTTTGAATGATAGTAAAATATGTTATATTGTTAATTATTTCATAGAGAATGTAGGCTTTTTGAAACCAGGAATTGTGTCTTATAATTCTTTCAGATAGTAAGTATAGATGATGGATGGATGGATGGATGCAGAAAGGAAGGGGTTAGAAAAGCAGATCCTTTTTCCCTTTCCATTCTTTTTTAAATGGCTTATAAATATGAGAAGATAGCAAGTTTGTTTCTTTCCATCTACAAACCACACTGTGGGCAAATGATTGTTTTTACTTCTTTAAACATTTATGAATAAACACATTCAGGCTAAAGAAGCAGCTACCAGTACAGCTACAATAAGCTTCTTAAGATTCAAGCAAGAAATGAGTCCACATCTGAGCTTAGGGTCCAAGGCATTCCCCACGTACCATTCTTCCACTTGGTGACACTACCAATGAGCTCCTAATTGGAAGGTTAGGAAGGGTAAGGTGATCGATGAAGGCACATCAGTGTTTACCAGTGTAAAGGCACAAGGCTCTTTCAATTTCTGGAAAACCAGTAAGAAGGAAAGTGATTGTTTGCGGAAGTGATGTTTCTGTTTCAATTAATCTAATACATATATAAAATTCAAGGATTTGATATTGTCATTACTTTACACAAGGTGCAATATAGGCAGAGGGCAAACAAACTTCCTTGCCAAGCACCTTAATTTAGATCCAAAACGGAAAGCAAATTTCTTTCATGACCCAGAAGAATTAGGTAGACAAAAGTTAAGTTACTGGTAGGAGGGAGACGCAAGAGGGAGGCGATATGGGGATATACATATGTGTAGCTGATTCACTTTGTTATAAAGCAGAAACTGACACACCATTGTAAAGCAATTATAGTCCAATAAAGATGTTAAAAAACAAAAGAAGTTAAGTTACTTTTACCTCATCAGAGCTAAACAACAGCAGAGGCAGAAGTACCAGCAGCTGATTAAAGGCATTGTCCTGACCACCATGGCTAAGCAAGGGCTGCCTTATGGAACCAGGTCAGGGGACACTGATTTCTCTATCCAACTTCGAGGCACCACTTTGTAAATGACACAATCATTTTTGGGTACAAGAGGTGCTTTAAATGTGGTAACATTATATCATTTCAGCTATAATGATCATAATTACTTATTTCTTTTAATCACAACCCACTTAACCACTTTAGTACAGAGAACTAGTTCAAGGAGTTTAATTTTCATTCAACATCTAATCTTTGTGTTTACTGAAACCCTTCACAGGCTTTGTTTACTGTCTGCTTGCTGGCCAGGACGTTTGATCTTGCAAGACTAGATCAGACAGGGTCAGATAAAATACTGATTACTAGGATAAACCAGGCTTGAGGAAGTAACACTGGTTTTTAAAAATCCTCATTTCTCCCAGCTTTTTAATATTTTGCAAAATAAGCTCAAATAAAGAAACAAAATTAAGACAACTAGCAATCAGGGGCTTCTTGAGCAATGACTGAGAAAAGGAAAGTGATGGGGATCATTTTGCTTTCTGGCCACAGTATAGGGTTTGGTTAGGTCCATTCATTCTAGTGGTATTATTTTATGACACAAATAATTTGGAGATATCCACTAGAATTGTGTGAACTTTCAATGACCCCTTAATTCTTGTGACATATTAAAGACTTGAAACTGACCTGACCGAAGACGGCAGTTCATTTTGCTTTTGGTGCCAGATGAAAAACACTTTAAATATAAAATTATTCTCTTTTAAATTATTAATTTTTAATTAGGAAACATTTAAAACATATGAGTGCTTCTTTGTTAAGGTACTTTCTTATTCTTATAAGATCCCTTGCAGAATTAGATTGCCATAATAGTATAATTAATAATAGTACTGCACATAATTGCCACTTAGTTTCATAAAACTGATGGGGCAAGTGTATGTCTAAGTAGACTTAATCCAAAAGAAGAGTGAGGTTAAAAATATTGTTTTAATAAAATGCATAGAACCTATGAAAGAAAAATTGATAGGTAAATCCCACATAACCCTCAAAATTCTTGAAAATAATTAATAGCATGAATGTTTCTAGGTCCCGGGGGATTATCCTTGGGTCCAACACTAAGACTCCTACACATTAAACAACCGTTAATATCGGTCTTTTTGTTTTGTTTTGTTTTTCCACAAAATGTATGTATTTTTCTGAATCCTGGGAGCTTATGAGCGCTACATTGTAAAATCTAGGCCAGAAGCAATTACAGTATGAGATGAACAGCAATTAAAAGAATGCCATCTGGGCTTCCCTGGTGGCGCAGTGGTTGAGAGTTCGCCTGCCGATGCAGGGAACACGGGTTCGTGCCCCGGTCCGGGAAGATCCCACATGCCGCGGAGCGGCTGGGCCCGTGAGCCATGGCCGCTGAACCTGCGCGTCTGGAGCCTGTGCTCCACAACCGGAGACGCCACAACAGTGACAGGCCCGCTTACCGCAAAAAAAAAAAAAAAAAAAAAAGAATGCCATCTGAACCAACCAACTACCACATTCAACCACTTCATTTTCTTCAGTATCAAAAACTCCTGGGAAGCAGGTTCATGGTTCTGAACTTTAAAACCAGAGTACACAAACTGTCTCCCCATCTATCCTGAATTAACACTAATGTTAACTCAAATATGTCTGTGTCAACTATGATTGCCTTTGAAATTAAAGGAAAAAGGTAAACAGAATGTGCTTTGCTGTGATCACTGGGGAAAATAACGTTAACATGCTAAGCCAAACCAACTTAGGACTTTTTAAAGAATAAGTGTAAATAGTTTAGCTATAATAACAACAAATTCAAAAAATGCACATTAAAATGTTTACTTCAAGATTTAGACAATTCCATTTGTATATAGTCTTTACATTTGTTTTTAATGATATCAAATTATTGATTATTCATTTTTCTCATATTTATTTAAGCATTAACTATAGAATTTGCAATCTGATCTTTTTTTCCTAAAACCTTTCAGTAGACTTTTATTTTTGCCAGGTTTTAGTCATGTTTACTTTGATCTTTCAGAGTATATAATTATTTTACTGTTTATTTCTATGAGAAGAGAAAAAAAATTTGACCTAGGAGATCTATATGTGGCAATTTGTAACAGAATCACATAGCTTATGTTTGGGAAATCATGGTTTTGATTAAGAAGCAACCATTTAGTTCCCACTGTTTTATTAAAACAGACATTAGCAGATAATAGGAAACATATTTAACAATGTAGCCTGCATTTAGTTTGAGACATCAGTAAGCTAGCTTGAGATTTTCTTCTATACTGAACATCAGCAATGATTCATGTAAACTGGTAACTATGGAATGGAAACAAGGTGGGGGAGGGGAGACAAGGAAAGACAGAGAACTCTGACTTCTGCGCTCTGGGGAAGAGCCCTAAGGTAGAATTCTGGTTTTGCTACTTTATTTCCAGATTTGAAATTCACTACTTTTTTTGAAAATGGATAGACACAAATAGAAATCTTACAAACAAAATCATTGCTTTCTCATGAGAAATGGATTCTACTAGATAGGAACTCCCACAGTGACATCTATTCACAGCATAAAGCTTGTAAGGACTGAAATGTTCCTGAATAGGTCCAACACTTCCTTTTCTCTGAAGGTGGAAAGTTAATAAAATGCACTTCTCTGGGGTGTTTATTTTCTCTACACCATTATACCTGTCATGAATGCTTTGTTTTTCCTCCCACTCCCTTGGTTGATGAATCAACACCACTTGAACTGTTTTATGGCAGCTTGTGTTTACTTCACACATACCTTAACCTTCCCTTTTCTCCTCCTAGTGACACACACACATGCACACACACACTTTTTAACAGCAATGACTAGCTCCATCTCTTTGAATAGCATGTGTACACAGCAGCTGGCCGCCTCTTCAGGTGTGGATCCTTGACCTCCTGATTGAAATCAAGGTCTCAGTCTGCTTTTATGGCACTTAAAGATTTAACTGTGCATTTACTATCTTGAAGAAAAAAATAGAGCTTGAAGAATTGACTTGCTAAGAAAGAAAGGAGAAAAGTAGAAGACATAAGTGTTAATGTGTGTGTGAACAGATATATACACACACAGACCACACACACACACACACACACACACACACACACACACACACACACAGATTCTGTAGTGGCGATTCTGAAAACACTAGAGTGAAGAGTTTCCAGTCTTTTTGAATCTGGAATTATACTCCAGACTATTAAAAGAGAACGCTCTCTTCCTTTCTCTTATAATAGCAAGTAAATTGGATCTAACAAATGACCTTGAAGCTGCGTGATTCTTTTGATTTTTAGGCAAAGAGGATATTGTTCAAGCACTTTAACAATCTGATTTTAAAGGGAAAACTTGGAGACAACACTTACAGAAAAGGAACACTTCCGAACCACACAATCATGTCTTATAATGAGAAGGAGTTATTCATCTTATCCTGTACAGGAGTTAATATTAATAACGTTGTAAAGCAAGTACCCAAGCCAGAAACTAGAGGGTCCTAAGAATTTTAGAATATGTTGAAAAGGAATGGATCTTAATTCAATTTTTAGTGAACTTAATTTCTCCTGGGTAGTTCAACAACTTGACTTTCCTTATAAATTGTATATTTAGCATAAAATGCTCTCATTCCTTTGTAATCAGAAATGTGCCACCAATACAAATAAAGCTCATTTTCTCAAAAGGTA
The DNA here is from genome assembly GCF_003676395.1 of Aethalodelphis obliquidens. Classification (NCBI taxonomy): domain Eukaryota; kingdom Metazoa; phylum Chordata; class Mammalia; order Artiodactyla; family Delphinidae; genus Aethalodelphis; species Aethalodelphis obliquidens. Next base: position 35,723,302 of record NW_020837946.1, on the reverse strand, counting down.
ACCTTGTAAACAAACTCCCAAATACTCAACAGCCAAGAGGCATTAGTTCCATACTGTCTCCCTAGAGGAAAACTACAGATAGTAAAAACAAATAAATTAATCCTTTACTTTTACCTGCCTACCATAAATTGTCATTTAACCCTCTCAACAGAGGCAGTGAACCATCAGCAAGTCTCTGAATTCCTATAATAAAGCATGATGAATGATGTCATAATCATGCAAAATATGAACTAGAAGAACCCTCAAACATCAACCTGTTCTGTTACCAAGCTATCCCCCAATCCCCTCAGGGGTTGGTAGCATTTGAATTGAATAGCATTTGAAGTGGGGTGAGAACGACAGAATTTTTCCAGCATTGAAAAATTTGCAAAGGCAAAATATCACATATATTTAAAGGGCTGGATGGCCTAAATAGCATGCCATTTATTATATGAGAATGGTGTATTCAGGACCAGATATAATTCTATATGTAATATATTGCTGCTAGTAGAATTACTACCATTAATTATTGTTACAATATTATAGCTATTGTTTATTAAGAGATTACTTTGTGCCAGTATTAACATATTTAGTCCTCACAGCTAGCCAGTGACTTACTTTTATTACTTCCAATTTTCAGATAAGGAGATTGAGTCTTGGTGAAGTTAAATAATTTGTTCAGGCTCACACAGCTAGTAAACAGAAGACAAAGATTTGAATACAAGTCCTCCTGACTGCAGAGTCCCTTTGCTTAAACCACTGTTCTGGAATTGTCTCCAAATAAACACAACATCAAAACTCCATTTCTGACCAAAGATTTCCTGATACCACACAGTCATTTCAATTTGATAATTGGTACTTAAACTATAAGTGCTGATTTAACCTAGAATGACTGCTTTTTTCATTAATAAATTAATGAAAATGATTTATTGATTGAGCTTTTTAAATAGACATGCCTCTCTGAAGTATACAACTTCAAAATATTTTTAAAGATCTCAGCCTTCACAAGCATCTCTTGTGAAAACTACACACTTCATATATTATGCTAAGAATTTTACTTTAGTTCTAACACCATCTTAGTTTTAAGGGAGCCAATCTGGATCTCTTGATGAAAATATTAAGAATCTTATCTTGCACCCCAATGTTCATAGCAGCACTATTTACAACAGTCAAGACATGGAAGCAACTTAAGTGTCCATCAACGGATGAATAGATAAAGATGTGGTATATACATACAACAGAATATTACTCAGCCACAGAAAAGCAATGAAATATTGCCATTTGCAGCAACATGGATGGACCTAGAGATCATCATACTGACTGAAGTCAGACAGAGAAAGACAAATATTATATGATATCACTTATATGTGGAATCTTGAAAAAATAATGCAAGTGAACTTATTTACAAAACAGAAACAGAATCACAGACATAGAAAACAAACCTGTGGTTGCCAAAGGAGAAGGGGGCAGATAAATTAGGAGTATGGAATTAACAGATAAACACCACTATATATAAAATAGATAAATAACAAGGCTTTCCTGTATGGCACAGGGAACTATATTCAATATCTTATAATAACCTAAAATGGAAAAGAATCTGAATAAAATATACATATATATATACACATATATATATACATGTATAACTGAATCACTTTGCTATATACCTGAAACTAACACAATATTGTAAACCAACTATACTTCAATTAAAAAAAAGAATCCTACCTTTATAAAAAAGTGTATAAAATTTTATTAAAAATTGTATCTAAATTAGCATAAATTCCCAAGAATCAACAACTCCTTGACCTAAAAAACTGAAAATAGGCTTCAAAAATAAAAGTCAGTTTACCTTTAATCTTCTTGTACTTCTTATACCATCTCCCAAACTCCTGGCACTTGGTTGCTGACACGTTGGCATAATATGTGCTATTTACAATGGATGAAATCATACTCTGTAAAGAAAAAAAAAATAGTTATTTTTCCATAAATATGAGTATTCCTTTTCACGGACAAGAAAGGGCACATTATAGTCCATACCAACCTCCTCTGTCTTTTAAATTTGAAGCAGTCACCCTCCTGCAAACTAAACTATTAAATATGATTAACGAAACTTACTATCCCTTTAACTTGTACAATGACAGTGCATTCTCCATAAAACCAACCCTGGAGCAATGTCAAAGATGGAGGGGGCAGGACACACAGATTGAATGCAAAGGGAAAGAACACTTGTGATTTAGGAACCCGAGCAAAAGGTGAGATCAGATGCTCCTGCATCTGTAATCCAAATAATGCCTCTCAGATGTTTCTGTTCCGCTTCCAACTGCAACAAGCTTACACAGCCAAGAGTCTGAGAACATCCGTGCTACACGCTACAGAACAACATTTAGGGAGATAAGTTAAATTAATATAATTTATAGAAACGTGTCATTAGCACTTGTGTGAAAATCACCAAATGAAAAAATTAACAGTGCTATTTTAGAGCAGGGGAAGCTAAACATAACACTTGTTCTGTGTTTCAAGCAAAAATGCATCAAAGCTAAAACTTTGTTTAAGTACCTGATTCCTTCTTGCTCTTCATATTCCTCTCTCTCCTCAGCTCAACCCTTTAGCTGATTTGTTTGAAATTGCAATTAACAGGAAAGAGAAAGGGAGCATAACCTAGCTTACCACTGAAAAAATTAAAAATTATAACTGCACACTTTGAATTCAATTTCATACAGAGATATGTTTTCAGTCAATATGGCATGTTTGGACCAACATTCGTGGCAGCTGTTAACTTATACCTGAATGACTGTGATAGTACATGTGTATGTTTTATACATAGATTTTATTTCTGCAAATTCTGTCTAAAAACAAATGGACATAAACGAGTCAAGAGATCCAAATGACCTACGTAAGGCTTTATATCCTGCCTTGAAATCTCATCTTTCTTAAAAAAGTTTTCCCCAGATACGGAACAGTTGAGGGAAATCTTGGAACTTCTAATGTCATTTCGACAAAGTAGCCAAGATAAAAAGGAAAACAATAAATCAAGGCACTGACAAGTTATTTAGGTTCAAATGCCAGTAGACAGTCCTGCATAGACTCCCATTTAAGACAGTTTCCTCTGTAAGCCCACAGACTCCCTCTTTTTTAATCACTATGCAGTACTGATGGGGGAGGGAGGTCCTAATTCAATTCACAGAAACCTCTGGTTCTTTCTATATAGCAGATGGCTATCCTCCCTGCAGTTGCTGATCTCTAAATGACAATTCGGTTCTCTAAGGGGAGATAGTAAGGAGAACTCTTTTAATCTGAGGATCTGAACACAGCCCTAGAACACAAAGAGCCAGTATCACCTGGGTGTATCACAGAACTTGGAGCCTTGCCTGCTGCCCTAGAGGATCAATGGAATCCTAATCTTCCTGAGGCAGGGTTCTGTTTTTGTATGTTATTAACAGAGGAGTAAAGAAGACTCTTGGCTAGCTGGGCTAGTTCCTTCCCTCTCTGGGCTGAGCTTTTCTCTCTGTCCCAGTTTGTGAGATCCTCGAGGACAGTGTCTGTTTCTTTTTTTTTCTCTCCCTTGTGTCTAACACAGTTCTGATGTGGGATATCTGAGTCACTGAAATATAACAGATGAAAAGGGACAAAGATGAAATTTAAAAATGCCAAACTGAAATGTCAAAATAATGAAAAATTTAACATGAAAGCAGCCTAATAACAGATGCACCAGCTACGCTGGTTTATGTGAATAACTGCAAATGTACTTGTCATCTTTCTACGTTGTTTGTATGAATGTTACCCTCTGGAAAGGCATAAGATACATAGCCATGGCAGAAGCCAGAGCTAAACCTTCTATCACAAAGTGATCTAGAAAGCAGATTAAAATGGGAAGTGTTTTAAGTACTGCCTGGAGCTGCCCCTCAACTCTTCCTGGCCCATAAGACCGGGACCCAAATCCATATTACTCTGGTCTCAGATAATCCACATTTCCCCCAGTCCCTGGACTTCCTACTTTGTCTTTGCTCCAGATGCATCATCATTAACACTCTTGTGTTAGTGGCGAGTGTCAATCTATGTGGCAAGAAAATGAGTATCTGGGCTTCTGCTGGTTTCATCACCAGATGGTCTTACACTAGAGTCGGTTCACACTCATTTAAAAAGGAGTTGGTAACCACTCTTATTCAACATAGTTTTGGAAGTTTTAGCCCCAGCAATCAGAAAAGAAAAAGAAATAAAAGGAATCCAAATCAGAAAAGAAGAAGTAAAGCTGTCACTGTTTGCAGATGACATGATACTATACACAGATATACCTAAAGATGCTACCAGAAAACTACTAGAGCTAATCAATGAATTTGGTAAAGTAGCAGGATACAAAATTAATGCACAGAAATCTCTGGCATTCTTATACACTAGTGATGAAAAATCTGAAAGTGAAATTAAGAAAACACTCCCATTTACCATTGCAACAAAAAGAATAAAACCTCTAGGAATAAACCTACCTAAGGAGACAAAAGACCTGTATGCAGAAAACTATAAGACACTGATGAAAGAAATTAAAGATGATACAAATAGATGGAGAGATATACCATGTTCTTGGATTGGAAGAATCAACATTGTGAAAATGACTCTACTACCCAAAGCAATCTACAGATTCAATGCAATCCCTATCAAACTACCACTGGCATTTTTCACAGAACTAGAACAAAAAAATTCACAATTTGTATGGAAACACAGAAGACCCCAAATAACCAAAGCAATCTTGAGAAAGAAAAACGGAGCTGGAGGAATCAGGTTCCCTGACTTCAGACTACACTACAAAGCTACAGTAATCAAGACAGTATGGTACTGGCACAAAAACAGAAATATAGCTCAATAGAACAGGATAGAAAGCCCAGAGATAAACCCACACACATATGGTCAGCTTATCTTTGATAAAGGAGGCAAGAATATATGGTGGAGAAAAGACACCCTCTTCAATAAGAGGTGCTGGGAAAAGTGGACAGCTACGTGTAGAAGAATGAAATTAGAACACTCCCTAACACCATACACAAACATAAACTCAAAATGGATTAAGGACCTAAATGTAAGGCCAGACACTATCAAACTCTTAGAGGAAAACATAGGCAGAACACTCTATGACGTAAATCACAGCAAGATCCTTTTTGACCCACCTCCTAGAGAAATGGAAATAAAAACAAAAATAAACAAATGGGACCTAATGAAACTTCAAAGCTTTTGCACAGCGAAGGAAACCATAAACAAGACCAAAAGACAACCCTCAGAATGGGAGAAAATATTTGCAAATGAAGCAACTGACAAAGGATTAATCTCCAAAATTTACAAGCAGCTCATGCAGCTCAATAACAAAAAAACAAACAACCCAATCCAAAAATGGGCAGAAGACCTAAACAGACATTTCTCCGAAGAAGATATACAGACTGCCAACAAACACATGAAATAATTAATCATTAGAGAAATGCAAATCAAAAGTACAATGAGATATCATCTCACACCGGTCAGAATGGCCATCATCAAAAAATCTAGAAACAATAAATGCTGGAGAGGGTGTGGAGAAAAGGGGACCCTCTTGCAATGTTGGTGGGAATGTAAATTGATACAGCCATTATGGAGAACAGTATGGAGGTTCCTTAAAAAACTAAACATAGAACTACCATATGACCCATCCATCCCACTACTGGGCATATACCCTGAGAAAACCATAATTCAAAAAGAGTCATGTACCAAAATGTTCATTGCAGCTCTATTTGCAATAGCCAGGACATGGAAGCAACCTAAGTGTCCATCAACAGATGAGTGGATAAAGATGTGGCACATATATACAATGGAATATTACTCAGCCATAAAAAGAAACGAAATTGAGTTATTTGTAGTGAGGTGGATGGACCTAGAGTCTGTCATACAGAGCGAAGTAAGTCAGAAAGAGAAAAACAAATACTGTATGCTAACACATATATATGGAATCTAAGAAAAAAAAAAAGAAAAGGTCATGAAGAACCTAGGGGTAAGACGGGAATAAAGACACAGACCTACTAGAGCATGGACTTGAGGATATGGGGAGGGGGAAGGGTAAGCTGTGACAAAGTGAGAGAGTGGCATGGACATATATACACTACCAAACATAAAATAGATAGCTAGTGGGAAGCAGCCGCATAGCACAGGGAGATCAGCTAGGTGGTTTGTGACCACCTAGAGGGGTTGGATAGGGAGGGTGGGAGGGAGGGAGATGCAAGAGGGAAGAGATATGGGGACATATGTATATGTATAACTGATTCACTTTGTTATAAAGCAGAAACTAACACACCATTGTAAAGCAATTATACTCCAATAAAGATGTTAAAAAAATAAAAATAAAAAAAAATGATAAATAAAAAGGAGTTGGCATATGTGGTATATACACACAGAGGAATACCACTCAGCCATAAAAAAGAATGAAATCCTGACATTTGCAACAACATGGATGGACCTTGAAGGCATTATGCTAAGTGAAATAAATCAGAGAAACACAAATGCTGTATGATTTCACTCATGTGGTATCTTAAAAAAAAATAAAATGAAAACAAACTAATAGATACAGAGACCATATTAGTGGTTACCAGAGGGGAGGAGGGTTTTGGGGTAGCTGAAATTGGTGAAGGGGCTCAACTGTATGGTGTTGGATGGTAACTATACTTGTGGTGGTGATCATTTTGTAGTATACACAGATGTCAAACAGTAAATGCTGTACATCTGAAACTTATATAATAAAATAATAATAATAATAATAATTTAAAGGTAATAGGAAAAAAAAAGGAGTTGGCTACCCAAAGACTCAGTCAGATTTGCTCTCTTCCCCATATTTTATAAGTGAGTTTCTAACTCTGCTGACAACAGAACAAAAAATAAATAGGTTTAAGCTATGAACTGAGCAAAGGATCTGGGTAGCAAATAAAGACAGTTTCCTATAACATGAGAAACTTTAGTCACCAGAAATGCCTCTTCAAATTTGTGGCACCTTTTATTCATATTAACTCCCTGCAGGTCTTTACAGTTAGTTGATACTTAAAGTAGCTCTACGGATACAAATTTTTATAATTCAACCTGAGAGAGCTTTAAAAACAGAAGAGGTACATCTTGGGGATATTTAAGATGAAAGGTCATGTTATGTCTTACCATTACAGTTTCAATTATGAACATTTTCTAACCCTAAATTAGACTGCTGTATTCTCAAAGCCTGAGTCTGAACCACTAGGCCTCGCTAGAATACTCTGGACGCACACTACAAGGTCATCTTAATGCTATGTCAATTTACTTTTAAAACATCAAAACTTAATTCATTATAAACAAAATTGAAAGGGGCTAACACAGACCCCGCACATGCTGACTTTTACTCTACAAGTAATAGTGTTCTCCAGAGGTCCTGGAGCACAGAGAATCTGTATCTACCACATCGCATCCATTCTACAGCCACGTTTTAAAAATACAGTCATCCCTCCGTATCTGTATCCCTGGATGGTTCCTCATCCAGGGATTCAAACAACTGTGGATTGAAAATATTTGGGAAAAAAAATTCCAGAAAGTTCCAAAAAGCAAAACTTGAATTTTCTACACACACCCCAGCAATTATTATCATAGCATTTAATCTAGAGATGACTTGAAGTATATGGGAGGATGTGCGTACGTTATATGCAGGTACTATGTCATTTTATACAAGGGACTTGGGAATCTGAGGATTTTGGAATCCGCATGCAGGTCCTGAAACCAATCTCCTGGGATACCAAGGGATGACTGTACTTTAATATCACTGAAATTGGGATGCATCTTACAATCAGTAGCATCTTAGACCTGATGAGATACAGTTGCTGCAAAATGGGATGAGTAATAATTAAAATCTCTCCCACCTACCACCCTGCCAAAAAATATCTAATTTCCATTCACTGCTTTTTAAAATATGTATATAATTTTGTAGTCTACATTGCTCTTTTATGTTTTCCAATCATTCAAGAGCAACCATACAATTGGCCTTTTAGAATACCTCCATCTTTTTGATAAATGAACATGATATGAGTCACTTTTTCAATCCAGAATACAGCCACCTCCTCAGCATCCATGTTAATATAAAGTAATACTGATTCAAATAACCCAGAAGATATGTGTGCTGTTATTTTTAACACTTAAACAAAGGGACTATGTTTTATTAAATATGAATATTTATATTATAATTAAATAGGCTAATATTAAATGACTAATAATATTAAAATGACTTTGCATTTAGGAAGCACGCTTCACTTCTCATGGTGGTGGGATGTGAGAAAGAAAGGAGGATGATGTGTGCGATGGGCAATCGAGGCAGCCCCTCTCATACTTAGTCACAGCCATAAACAGCACACAGACAGTGACTGTAGCCAAAGCTATTTTATGAAAAATAGTACGTATTAAAATAAATAGGAAGGTTTAACATGTCTTCTTAACTACAGAAAAATTTTTGAAAGTTTCAGGCTTCTTTGTAATCAATCATGAAATTCTAAATATGAAGAATGTAGATGGGGGATAAAAATCTACGTTTCCTCATTTGCAGTCACTCTGACCCATCTGCCACTTATATTTAAAAGTTATTTTTTAATAAAATAAGGTTTTGAGGAATCAAAATATATCAGAATTAGTTACTGCAAAGCTTATTAGCTCATTTGAATTTGCTCTAAGCCAACTGCAAGAGAATATTATAGTATTGTTACTAATACTTATTACAGCTAAGTAGAAATTATAGCTAAGAAAAATAAATTTTCTGTTAGCTTCCTGAGACAAATTTTAAACTCACTTGTTTGTTTCTGACTAGCCCAGAGAAGAGATGTCACCTGTGATTATAAGTATGGTTGCATTTTTCAAACCAAGGGCTCAGAAACTCAGAATGAAGAAGCGTCTTGCCCAAAGTCAAATAGCATCAGGAAGCACCACAAAGAGACGCTACCACCAGGCCACACTGTTTCATGGGAAATGTTCATCACCATCTCCATCAGCTAGCACAAGCTCCAAGTGGATTCTGCAACCAATGCTTTAGACAAAGCAAGAAACAAGGTGACAAAAAATAAAACAAAAAGTTTCAGCCCCTTATATGAGTTAAGAAGTGTAGAATCAGAGAAAGCTAAGGAACCTAAAGGCAATTTAAAACTTAACAGAAAAAGCAAAACAATAAACACAGGTTAAGATGATTTGTACAATATACTTGGAAAGACAGAGATCTGAGCATCCCCTTTTCCTCCCCCCAAAAAAAGAAAGATAAAATAATTGTGTATCTCTCACCACTTTTCCTTTGGCTTAGTGAGATTTGTTTGAACAGCAAAATTATACTAAGAGTAGCTAAACTTCAGATGCATAATACACTCACTGTAAAAAAGAACATTTTAAAACCAAAGTGAATAGTTACATGGTCCATAGGTGAGAATGCCCTGTCTGAGCAAGAAGAAGGGTGAGAAGCTGGCATCTCACGGCCCCCCTTCCCACCTGAACACAGAGGACAGAGCATGATGCAGGCAATGAATGATATATGCATTCTTTGCTTGTTTTCAGCCTTGTCATTCTGCTTGGTAATACGTTAAATAACATATTAAACATGAGATCATAATGATACTCCAATTAAGGTTATAGGAAAGGGAAAAAAATAATTTGGAGGAATTACTTTATCATGAGAAATTAATGGTACTTGGCCACTTTCTACTGTCCCTTTCCATCCCCATTTCTGAGTTATACTATCAGAATGGAAAGCTTTTGCCATTCTGGTTGAAAGAAACACTTCCTCTGGGCTGATTCGAGAGCTCCTCCCCTAGGGGACTTGACGAATGGTTTGCTTGTCTGACAGGGGCACCCTCGTCTGTGAAAGGGGAATACTGATACCTGCCTCAGAGGCTGTAAGGATTCAGAGTTGGTGTGCATAGAAGGCCTAGCACAGAAGAGGTGGAGCCAGTGGACACCAGCTCTCTCCTCTCCAGGCAATCATTTCAGATGGTCGTCTCAATCACCCACTGGAAATTATTTAGAAGTTGTCACCTGTGAGCCCTCTTTGACGAGAGTTCATGAGGTTGGGCCATGATCTAAAACAACCTTGCATGAAAATAACTGAAATGGACAGCTGGCACCTCGTTCACACGGGACAGGATGCATCCCCACTACATCCGTGAATTTAAGATTAAACGAAATGAACAGTTGGCAACTGGTTAAGACAATACTGGTCCAGGCAGTCGATCAGCCACTTGTCTGTAGATGAGCGCATGATCAATTTGTTCTTTTCTATTGACCCAAGTGGCTGCTTGATTTCACTGCCTCATTATTTTGGCATATTGTACATTTAAGTTGTTCCTTTAATGATCCCCAAATGGGCAAGACTTGCCTAGGATGACAGAAATCATTATCTTACAATCTCTGTCTTTAAAAGACTATATAAACACTACATCACCATCATACTGGAAATCTAGTAACCTTTTCACAGTTCAAAAACTCCCATCAGTCATCTTGCTCCTCAAATATTTGGCAATAAAACCTCAACTAGGGGCATGGGACAGAGCTGTTTTAGAAACGTATCTGTATGCTAAGTGAAATGAGCCAGCACAAAAGGACAAATATTCTATGATTCTACTTCTATGAGACATCTAGAATAAGCAAATTCATAGAGACGCAACACAGAATAGAGGTTACCAGGGGCTGTTGGGGGAGAGAAGAATGGGTAATTATTGCTGAATGGTTACAGACCTTTTGTCTGGGGCGATGAAAAGTTTTGGAAATAGATCGGGGTGGGGGCAGGGGGGGTGATGGTCGTACAACATGTAAATGTAATTAATACCACTGAATTGTAAACTTAAAAACTGTAAACTTAAAACTTGTTAAAATGATAAATTTCATGTTATATATTTTTACCACAAAAAAAATTTTTAAAAGCATGTCTAGTGTCGCAGAGATAAAGTTAGGAGGGGAGGCAGGGGGACGCTGGAAGGTGCGCCTACATTTGCAAATTGCCATTCTATTGGATCATCCTAATAACCTATGAGGTGATCAAGGCTGGCACTGTTAGCTCTTCTTAGTTTAATGGATTGAAACCCTGAGGACCTGGGGTTTTGTCTTTTAACTCTTCCTTCAGTAAAAAAAATTAGTGAGCCACAGAAAGATGTGTTCATAATGTTTTCAAATTGGAACAGTTAGAGACCATTTTAATAAGGGAGACCTGGGTCTAAAGTATAGGAAATTAGGATGCTTGGGACAGACTATAGGCTGGAAGTGGTGACTCAGGGGGACATCAGAGGAAAAGGAAGAGGCTGTCAGCACTTAAACACATTTGGAAAGGTGAAATCAAAAATAAATACACAGACACACAAACACAACCTATACTTTCCAAGCACCTGGCCAGACAGAATACAGCTAAATCATGACTTCCCTCCCTTTAAATATATATGCCTCAGCCTACAATTGTTGCCCTTTTATGGACTTTTCCACTCTTTCCTTCTGTCTTCAAGGCTGCTCTTTTGAAATGTAGACCACTGGGATGTTCAAGAAAATATATACTAGCCACTGAATCATTCTTTTATGCAATTGCCCAACTTAAGTGAGGAAATACCTAATATGGTTTGGCTTGGGGGTAGTAAGGGAGAATTATGTTAAAAGCAGGCATCTTTTACTCATGAACTGAGAATATTTTAGATAGCCCAATAATCTACCATTCTGCTTTAAAGTAAGTAGTATTTGGTGCTCCACTTTCTTCTTCCTATACTGAAAGCTTCATCTCTCTCATCCTCACCACTGTACCCCCAGCCCATTGTAAAGTACCTGACTCCTAACTGGGACCCCACTAAAGCTGGTAAAATACATTTTTAAATTACTGTTTCACTGTCTCAGAACAAAAATTCATTCTTTTTCACACTGCACAGATTGAACAAAAATGTACGCACCTATTCTATGACAACCACCAACAAAATGAGTGAGCTTATCTCCACACCAAAAAGCAATCCAGCTATGCAATTTAAGTGAATAATCCGGAACGTTTCAGGGTAACAGCCATAGGATTAATTCAGGTGCCCACATTACATGCCCACGCTGGCTGAGAAGGACTCCCCCAGTGAGATGTTCCGTAATCACACAGCATACCGGAAGCCTCAATCAAATCTCCTCCATATCTAAGCAACAGAACTGAGCCCCCGTTTGATTGAAAATGTACTGGGCATCAACCACCAAAGTACTGTATTCACTGTTTCTCGTTCAAAACATTTTAGAGCTGCCAAGAACACTGGAAATAATAAAACTTTACATTTTATAAAACTTTCTAAAACATTTTAATATTGAATTTATTAAATTAATACATTAGAGAGCAGCGGCTCTCAACCAAGAGTGATTTTCCTCCCATCCAAGGACCCTTGGCGATGTCTGGAGACATTTTGGTTGTCACAGGGCGGGGGGTTTGGGTAGGGGGGATGCTACTGGCGTCTAGTGGATAGAGATCAGGGATGCTGCTAAACATCCCACAATACACAGGACCACAGGACATTCCCCCACCACTAAGAATATCCAGCCCCAAAGCTCAACTGGGCCAAAGTTAGAGTAACAACAACATGGAAGATATACATTGTGCTGAATGCTGAGAACACGGAGATAAGAGATGGCTTCTGCTATCTGGGCAGTTCAGTAAGGGACAAGAACTGGCAGATAACACTGACAACAGGCTGTGATAAGTGCTGTGACAGGGGTGTGTCCAAAAGGCTACTAAAAGCAGAAGAAGCAACTACTTTAATCAGAAGGTCAGGGTTCTTCACCAGCAGTGACTTTCCAGCTGGAATTTGAAAGATTTCCTAAAGCAGAAGAGAGTAGCGCAGGCTAGCCGAGAGAAATCGCAGAGCAAAAGCAAGGTAGTGTCACACTGCAGGACTCTGAGGTCACCATCATCGTGTGCAGGGGCCAGCAAAGCCCCAGATTAACATGGCACACCTCCCTTGAGGACTACTCTCATGTGCACAGGGGAGGTTAAGAATTTCACAGGTAAAGCGATTTTTATGGCATTTTTAAAAAGAGCAGAAACACAGGTATATGGAGTAAACTGTGTATTACTTTTCATGAATTGTAAAAGTAACATAAGAAGTTGCTTTGTCAGACTTGAAGTGCTGATGGTACTAATTAGGTTGCTCCCACCCTTGGGAATATTTTGGTGAAGTCTGAGCAATGTTTAATGTTTCAGAACAATTAGTTGCATGGTTTGGAGCACAGAGTGGATGTAGGTAGAGGGAGGAAGGCGACTGGTGGGAAATCAGGTTAGTGGCATCTTGACGGTATACACGGGCTATGCTATGCAGTCTGTTCTTCCTACAGGCTGAGCAGGGGGAGTCTCTGGAGGCTTGTAGATGAGGAAATGGCACAATGTTAGCTTTGGGGAAGCAGGTGGCAGGAGAAAGATTATGATGCGGGATGACTGAAAATATTTCACATGAGAGGTGACAAAAGTCTAAACAAGGCAATGGCACAAAGGAGGAAGATTTTAGATACAGCAGTGGTAGAATCCATTATATCTAATATGACAGTAACAGCAACTAGCTGCTTGGGCAACTAGGTGGGCAAGCAATGAGAACAGAAAATGGGGGAGAAAAGAGGATTTTTACAGCAGGGGTAAAGATGTTCTCATTTGAATCTCAAGACAACCCTGCAAATTATGTGACATATGTGGATACAATCATGCCCAGTTTACAGACGAGTTTAATGAGGCTCTGAGAGTGGAGGGGCTTGCCCAGGATCACACATTCAACATAGAAGAACTGAGATTCGGGAATTCCCTGGAGGTACAGTGGTTAGGACTCAGCGCTTTCATTGCCGGGGCCCGGGTTCAATCCCACAAGCCACGTGGTATGGCCAAAAAAACAAACAAAAAAATTACTGAGATGAGAGCTCAGGGTGCTCAGCCCCTAATGTGGGTTCTTTCCACTCAGGTTGTCCCTCTAGCCACATTTTATAGTTATAACCAAACCTAATAATCACAATAGATCAATTCTGACCAAATTCCCATAGGCCTCAAAAGCCCTGGATAAAATTCTGAATTGGTGATATTGTTAGGAGCTTGTCCACTTCTAGGCAAAGCCCAATTTGACTTTCAAGTAAATCCAAGAGAAAATTAATTGTGACTAATCGTAAAATTTAGGAGAAATGATTGAAATTTTTTTTCCCTAAATTGTTCTTTATCCAGTCCCTGTATATGATCAGAATAATTCAAAATATTTATTTTTAGAACTTCATAAGCAATCACATTGGAATAAATCAAAATTCTAGCAACAAGCTTTAGCACCTATGGACATACCTACAGGTAGGTATTGAAATGGCCTATGTGAAAGCTGTAAGCACAAAAGTAGGGATGTAACTGATGGTGTCCCCTTCAATCTACCACTCAGGTACATGCCGTCCTGAATTTCTGGAAGCAAAAATATTAATAGCAGGCTTTGTCTCAGAGGATCTAAATTCTAAAACACCCTCCAAGACGCATATAAAAATTATTCAGTTCACACCAATAATATCATGTCTCAGGAATAACAGCTGGTACTATTTATGGAGTATCACTGTATGCGATGTACCAGGCCAAGAATTTATGTGATTTATCTCATTACTCCTCATTATATGACTTAGAACTATTACTCTCCTGGTTTTACATACAAAGAAACAGGCTTATAAAGATGAGGTCACAAAAGCTTGTAAGCCAGGACACGAATCCAGATCTGACTGATTCCACAATGCAAGCTCTTAACCACTAGGCTTCTTGCTTCCCCCAAAGACTATTATCCTGGAACATAGCTCAGGACACATCAAGTTTCTATGGTTCTTGTCATCTTCCCTTGAATTTGACAGACATGTAGTCAGTCTACTGTCTTAAATCAAGTGTAGCAACTCACACCAGAAAATGGATTTCCATTCATGGCTTTAGATAATGTTAACCTGAGTTCATTTCACAGCAGTTCTAAGCCACTCCCCATAGCCACCAAAATATTATGTTATTAGAAAAAGTGGGGCCTTCACCCATGAACACAAATGGAACCGTGAGCCCTTTCTTCTGCTGTTCCTCCCTTTGATCCTCTCAATCTCTTATTTTTGTGGCTTGTTTTAGTTTATGATCAGTTCAGTGGAAACAGAGTATCACTTTTTCTCGTGGTGCATTTTCATGTGGTGAGCTCACTCCCAAATCTCTACAAGCGTGTATGATGCAAAGATCATCGCTCTCTGCTAGACCTAGAAAAGGCTCAATAAACAAATAAAAACAAATTAAGATGGGTTTGGCATGGCTGACCCATTTCATTGACCAAGTAACACAGTGATTTGAAGCCTGAGCTTTGGCAAGGGAGGTCTCAGCTGGGGTTGCAACCTGCCACTTAACCAGCTCAGTAAGCTTAGGCAGGTAAAGTGCTTCTCTGAGCCTTGTTTTCTTGATCTATAAAATGGAGACACTGATATCTACCTCCTACGACATATGTAAGAAGTTAAAGACTGTGAGTGTAAAATGTTTTAATGTGACTCCCACTATATCAGAGCTCTCAATAAGTGATAAGTTCTCCTCTACAAAAAAAAGCACCACAACCTCCATATTTTTTTCCACCTAAGATGTAGTGTGAATATAAAATAAAAGACAGCTGTCTGAGCAGGTGTGCCCCTCCTGCCAGACAGCCCACCCTTGGCTTCTTCATTTCTCCTGAAGACACTGACCTGGGAGAGAGGGCATTCTTTGGCTAATGTGCTCTGGTTCATCTCTTTGAGCAGTTCCTTTAAGGCATTACGGACCGTGGCGTGGTTCCACTGCTCCGCAGGCAAGTCTTCCAACTTCGAACAACTGGAAAACACAGCAAGAATGAATGACATGCAAACCCTTAAATGCAGAGTACAGCAGTCACCCCTGGGTCCTGTGAAGCATTAGGAGAACCACCAAAGAACAGGGTTGAATGTGGGCCCAAAATGAGGGAAAGGAAGCAAAACTGCTTCTCTAGGACCTTGACAGAGCCCATCACGGTCTCTTTCAGTTGGTTCTCACACTAGCCTGAGAAAACCGGTCACTTCGGATATGAAGAGATGCCAATTTTTTAAAATAGGATTTCTCCAATCTACTGATAGAAATGGCATGACAGTGTGATTATAAACTTCCACAATTTAAACTTAATTATTGGACATTCCTAAGGTTAAATGTAAACAAACGCTTCATCAAATTTGAAGGTCTACCCTTCACCCTCATAGAACAATCCAGAGATGTCACTTCGCTAACAAAAAACTAAAGAAAAGACATTAAAGCATTCCTAGACAAGGACAGGAATGGTGGGTCCCTATTAAAGTGTAAATTCTCCAAAAGGGGTAGATTCAAAACCTTTACAGTAAAGGACAATATTCATTAATTCACGTGAGCTGCTGGCACTTTACAATACAAGACTCTGCAGAGAAACTCTAGATGCTTTAGAGCATAATTTGTTCTGCATGCTGTATCTGAAAAAAAGAAATCATCCCCAGAACTTCTGCAGGCCACCAGAGAGGAAAGCAAGAGGCGTCCAGTACCAGCAGCTTCTTGGTAAGCAGGCTACAAGGGCACCAAACTCACCCCTCAAACACAAGCCTGAAACAGCAGAGGTGTTTATTCTTCAAATATTATGTGCTAAGCATTTAACCAGAGGACTCATTAAATTAGGGGCTGTGGAAAGTTCCCCTTTAAAGGCTGCAGATTTTTAATGATTTATCAAGCTTCCCCTAGGTTACCACTTCACTGCTTCTGAAAACAAAACATAAAACAGTTGGAATGTGGACTATAAAGATGCCTGGTGACGGCCCCCCCCTTCTTTTTTTTTTTCATTTCATCCCATGTCTAGAAATTAACAAAGACAGGATGAGCTGATCTCGGTAGCGACTCTATGATCAACGGAGCAGCTCTGAGAGTTAGGAAGGGCAGATGTTCAGAGACACCCACCTTTGTAATTGGATTTTCAACGTCACAACGTGATAGACATCTTGCAGCATGTCGGCCACTGTCGCATCGGGTGCATCTGTCACATAACTGAGGGGGAGAGGGTTCCACCTCCCAAGCTTGATTATTCCTGCACAGGGAAGAAAAACATAATAAACACATATCTGCTATTTATTAAACCCTCCCATTGTTTGTTCAATGTTAGGAAGGTCATCCAATAGTCAACATTCAAGGCCCACTCAGAGATATTTTACAACCCAGTGCAATAGACTCTTTCTTTCTGGCTGACAATTGAGTTAACTATACAGGAAGATGAGAATGAAAGGATGAGGTTTAATCATGGACAATCAGTTTTTTTATGTTTTCCTCTTTCTTAAATTACTTAGAAAACCATACGGTTACTTCCTTCCCCCAAAGTCTTGTTTCACAGTCTAACTTAAGACTGATGCTAAATATACTGAACTGCTGATTTCATAGACAAAAAAAAAGCAAGGCTTAAGTAAATATAAGATTCGGTTTTGAATTGTACAAGAAAATTCCTGTGTGTGGGCTCAGCACACACACAGTCACATCCTGGTTGTGGTGTGAACCCCAGTGCGAATAGCATCTGGAGCTGAAGAAGCAGTGAGAGTTCACTTCCAGATTCACATTTCACGAGGCACAGGGCTTGTTTTCCATAGCACAATGATTGACCACAGATCAGAAATAGCAGAGATGCTTTCAACTTCCTTTTTTTTTCTTTTTAAATTCCTCAGTTCTTTTTACAGTGACAGCGGTACCCTTTCCCTGCGGGTTTCCTGCTACATATGGTAAACACTCGTGACAATGGAGAGAGAATAAAAATCCTGGTCAAACTTGGGCAGACTCATGGGACAGCTTCAGCAGCACGTGGTGAAAATGCTAAGTTATTCACAAGATGGACCCATCTAATCTGGTGCACGGGGCGCATATAACATAGATGAAGAAAAATAAAGAGAAGCCCATTTCACAAACAACACAGTAACAAACATTTTATTTGTATGCTGTGAAAAATCCAAAGGTCCCCAGGATATCAAAAATTGTCCCATATCCAAAACAGCTATGTTTTAGTGATAGAAGAGAAACAGCATTTTTGTTTTTATTTTTGACAACGCAGGTGAGTCCAACTACACTGTTCTTTCAAAAAATATATTTTATCACCAAAGAGACAGAACACCTGTATACACAAGTGAACTTTTAAAAGCTTCACAAAATGCTGCTTTACAGCTATGGGCCGAAATTTCAATAATAGGAAATGAACTTTCTGGTCAGGGCACACGTCCTGTCCAAGATGAAATCAATGAATGCGCAATGCTTGACATAATGCTTGAAAACAGGGAATAAACAGAACAAAAATATTAAAATGATGCACTGTTTCAGTATTAAGATTTAACAATCTGGTGCTGAATATGCTGCAGTATAAATAGTGCCTGGACTCAGATCCAGTAAAGTAACACAGCTCTCATTCATAGTACCGTATGTCTCCAGTTCTGGCTCCTTAAGTCATATTTCACTTGCCAAGAAAAGCTGTTTTCTTGTGGGGATAGTTTTCCTAACATTCTCTCTCATGACAATGAAAAGTGCACAGCACACAGCATGTAGTAGTCATGAAAATGAACATCCAGGGCCCACTGGACAGCCATCCAGGAGAGGCTGGGTCTGCTTCATTGCTTCTTTTACTCCTTCTGACATGTGAAAGTACTAAAAAGATACCATGTAACATGTCTAACACAGTTCCTTCTTTTAAAAAATCACTCCACAATTTTAATCCCCTTAAAACATCATTATCATGATAGCCCATAGGTTGAGTATAAACTGACCATCTTCTAAAGATGATATTTTATTATAAGAGATTAGATGGAGAAAAAAATGAAGTCAGCAATTGCACACTATCATAGGCAAGTAGAAGAAGCCAATTTTGTGGGTCATTTTGGTTACTAAGAATATGAAGGTAGCATGAAGCAAATGAATCCTGTAAACTTTAACGCATAACTCTAGAGGCAATTCATCCATGCTGTTGTGTGTGTCATTGTTCATTCCTTTTTACTGTTGAGGAATGTTTTGCTGTAAGTTTATACCACAGTGCAGCCAGAGACAACAGAATATCTCTGAATGATTTCACTTATATAAAATACAAGAACAGGCAAGACTCATCTATGAGAAGTCAGAATGCGGCTACCTCCAGACAGCAGGGGACATAAAGGGGATTTTCTAGTTTTGGCTGGTGGTTGCACGGGTATGAAAATTGTCAAAATCCATGTAACCGAACACTTAATATGCATATATTTTATTGTATGTAAATTATACCTCAATTTAATAAAAGGTGGAGGGGGAAGAATCTCTACAGGAAATGACAGACAAGTCACTCTATTGAAAACAGTAATCTCCATTTAGATAAATTCTCTCCCCACCTTGATGAGCTGGAAGGAGACTTGTTTGGGCTGGAATTAGACACATACAGGTGTCTTCACAACACTTAATGCCTCCACAGGGAGCAGCTGCTACAGGGTGGTTTCTACATGTTGGAAGAGAGCTGCTGACACGTGCTATTTTCAGACAATGGGAAGCGCGTGTGCTTTTTCTTTTTCGCACCATATTGACTAACCTGCACCTAGAAGTCATGCTCTTTGCTCAACTACCTACCAGAGTCTGCAGGAACCAGATCTGGTAGGACAGTGATGTCCAGAGGCTGCTCTCCTCCAGCCTGGCAGGGACTTGGAGTAACTCTTTTTAATAAGCCTTTCCTCCAAATAAGGTCTCTGTCTAAAGTATTAATAACCTTCTTCGGAAATACAGTCCTCCTTCCCAGATATAAAATAGACAAAAGTATTTCTTGGGCTGGTGTCAAGTGTTAATTGAGGAAATCAAAATGGGAAGCAGTAGACCATAGTGACAAAGAATTCCGGCTTCCAAGTCAAATTGCCTCTGTTCATATCCTGCCTCCTTCACCTACTAACCATGTAACTGTAGCAAGTTACTGAATTTCTCTATGCCTCAGTCCTCTCATGTGTAAAATGGAACAATACAAGTACTGACCTCATAGGAATATTGTGCAGATTGAATGCAGAGCCCTTAGTACAGAGCCTGGATATCATTAATCCCAACAATTAATCATTTACAGTAATTATTTAGACATCTTTTAATGCTCCCTAAAAGAAAGATACAGTCAAGTTATTTCAAAAATATTTACTCAGGGATGACTTCAATATCATTTAATCTTTAATTTAGTCAAGTGCCTATAAAAGGCCCTCATTATTTTAAATCACAAAGGAAGACTGTACGTCAATCACTCGCTCTTCTTAGTAGCCTGTAAAGTCATACTGGTTCAAGTGTGAGGCACTTCAGAAGCAAAGACTGGAAAAGATCTTGGTTCCAAGTCTGGAAGGCCTCAGATGCCCAACTCAGTAACGCACCGTATGGGTCAGAGGTCAGGAGCAAGGCCTGGAGTCAGAGGTGAGTCCATGCCCAGCCTCCTCTGCTTGTCAGCTGCAAGATTTGGGGCAAGTTATTCAGTTGGTCTCTCTAAGGCTTGGTTTCCATTACCTGTAAGATGGGAATAATAACAGTGCCTACTCTTTAGGGTTGCCATGAGGCTTAAAATGAGAATCAGAATGTAGCAGTGGGATGGCACACAATAAATGCTCAGTAAAAGTTAGGGGAAAATAGATCTTTGAAAGTTATTGGGTGTAGATGTAACACCATCAAAGCTTTAGGATGATGAACCTATACTGGAATTCAGATGGATTAAAAAAGGGAAGCATTCTGAGGGGAGAAAAAAAAGAGCTGAAATAATCCAAATAGGTATATCTAACAACTATGACAGCCTCTTCCTGGCTCCCTCTAAGGAGGGATACAGACCCCAAGAAATGCTTCAGTACAGTGAAGGCGAACGAAGAAGGAAGAGTGAGTTATGTTCCCACTGGGGATATCTGACTCGCAGTGCTGGAGAAATCTCAATAAAAACAGCATAACTATAAGTATACAGAATTATTTCTAATGCTTACATTCCATGAGTAGGTTTTATAGCCCCAATCCAAAATATGAGGAAAACTAATGATGATTAGATAGTACTTTACACACACACACACACACACACACACACACACACACACACACACACACACACACACTCAAGCCCAGCCAGGCACACAGTACATGCTCAATAAATGGCAATTCCCAATTCTTCTCTGAATATATATCACACTCTCACTCTGTCTGGAGTACTGATCCCATGCATTCACTTCTAGAAATCGTACACATTCTTCAAATTCTGCACCAAGAATAATTCCAACTCTCATCAACCCAGCCTGAAGTAATTCCTTTCTCTATACAGCTGCACAGTAAATACTCTTGGTTAGTTTGTGTATCTTAGAAGGAGCTTACTTTATCACAATATCCCTTTATGTTACTTTACAGTTTACAAAGCGTTTTTTTCCAAACTATTAGTTCATCTTCACAAGGAGAGAAGGCGGTCAGTATGACACCTGAAAGTGAGATGAAGATCAGAGAAGAGTGAGTTTTCAAGGACATCTGTGGGTGACAGCCAGAACCAGGCCCCAGGGCTTCAGCTGACAAGTTTTCTAACTACTGGACCAATATCCTTTCTACTCAGCTCTGCCCGTGTGCCAGTGCCCAATCACACAGTCACACATGGGGCAGGGACTTGACATTTAATGTTAAACAAAGGAACATATGAGACCAATAAGCAAACAGGTGACAGGGCCTGAAGAGACAGCTTCTCTGGAAAAAAATCTTCTCCCTCAACAGTGCCATTTCAGACATAAACATTGTTTCCCACATCATCTTTCCTATTTCCAAAGAATTTATCATCTGTGAACATTTACAAAATGCCTGGCGCTGAGGATTATTAAAGATGCAATTTCAAGGTCTTTGAGTCCCAAATTATGGGCCTTTATTTTGGGGTTGAAATTCATACAAATGTTAACATGATTGAATTGAGCATAATATAAATAAAATTGCTTATATCTAGACAAATCTGTTCACTAAAATACAGAGGACCAATCCACTCTTCATGTTATGCTTTTAGACCAAATAAAAAAATGCAATTGTAGGTAAATTTCCCATTAGTGACATAAAATTAGGTTGGGAATGGAGGCAAGTTTTGTCCAAAATTAAAAAGATGCAATAATGGAAACCAGTTTTTCACTCTTTCGATGCAGTATTCTGCCAGACTGGACGTATCACAAAGAGAAATATCAATAGCTGTTTGTGTTCATATGTATTTGTTATTTTTATCAGTTTAGAGCCTATCTCAAAGGAACCAAATACTCTTTTCAGTAGATGCCTAATTCATATGCATCATTCATATCATTCGTACCTCTAACTATGTGAAAACAAGAGTGGTGACAATACACGTTACAGTTCATCAATATTTGATTCAAGTTTTTAGAAAGTTGATTACTTCTGAGTGATAAATAAAATGTGCCGATAATACAATATAAGCAATAAAACATCACAAGGTTTATATTAAGCATTAATCATCATTCATTTAACAAATTTTTCTTTTGTGTCTCCAGCATAAGTCACTAAGATGCAAAGATAACCCAGTACACACTATCCCTGTAATTATGGAGCTCACAACTGAGTAGAGAAGCTTATTATTGCTAAACACATAGCTAAGTGAAACCATTCTTAAAATAAACCAAAATGATAGTTTTATCCCCTGTACCTCAAATACAAGAAATATTTATTTCATGAAGGCCTGCAACAGATCACCTATAAAGTACAAGAGAACAGCTCTCACGGTTTGTGGTAGCATACAGATAGATGCTGATAAAATAGGTATATGTTGGGTATATTGTAGGATAAAGCCCACAAATTATCTGTGAGACAGATATAGGAAACCAGCAAGATATCAGCAGTATTCCTGTAGAACAGCTCAATGAATAATTTTCTTTTATTCCAGGTGCATTTTAACATTAACTTTCAAAGCAAAATGAAAACTCAGCCTGGGAAAAAAATGAGACATTAGCTTTAATATCTAAAGGCTTGGGTTTATACATTTCATTAACTCCCTGAAAAGATCTCAGCAAAAGAGTATCAATAAAAAAAATCCCAGTCTCAGAGTAACTAAGCCTTGGGGCTTCTGGTTAGCGGTATTATTTCCACAATACACCAACTGCTGATGAGGCCCCTTTTAAAAATAGGAGAACTCATGACATTGATCGCATCTGTTTATCCTCCTCAGAGTGGTCGTGTCCCTATGCTATAGCGTGTAATTTTCTGTTGTTCAGCTATGCTTTGTTAAAGAAATTAAAAACTGTCCTATATAATAAGAACATAGAATTATTTATCCATAAATCAGTTCACAGGAAATCACTACCCAGCAGTATATAATAACTCAGCCTGTGTTTCTAACCTGTGGCCTGACTGTGGTATGTCGTCAAACTGTAGCAGCATAAGGACGTAAATTGTAGTTACTATTGTGAAACCTGTGGTAGGAATGAGTTTTCAATGAGGAAAGAGAAAAAAGGCAAAACAAAAATGGTTTTTGAAGTGTACATATTTTCCTTTTTTAATCCACAGCTTAGCAGTACCCCAGTACAATTTACTGAAACTCCTACATATTCAGTTTTTATTTTAAAGACTATCTATATTTCAAATGTCTTGTATTGAGGGAAAAGTAAATGGTAAATGAAATAGCATTCTTCCAGCATTTTACGTTATTCAAGTACCATTATAACTTACACAAATTAATGAAACCTCAAAACATACTTGTCTGGGAACCTACAATACACTTAATCCTGTATTTATAATAATACAAAAGAAAACACCGGACCAAAACAGAAGATTTGACAATTCAGAATAAATACTGAGGCTGTACTGGTTAAATGAATTTATCTAAAAATACGCACACACACACACACACACACACACACACACACACACACACACAAACACACAGAGAAAGCTCTACCTGCAGCAATTTGGGTATTAGTGACAAACACAAATAAGGTAGGTTTCTACTCTTTAGGACATTACCTTTAATCTTAAATCATATCTGTATCAGGATAATTGATCATAAGGAATATTATTGGCCTTGAAAAACTGAAATATGAATTTTAGAGCACTTTCAGAATAAACTATAGTGATACACAGCTGTCTGCCAATCTTTTCTTGAGCTGACTACCCCCTTATGCTACAAAAATGTTCTACTTAAAAAAATACATACAGTACCATTTGATGCCTTGTAACTCTATACATGGTTTTTACATTTTGCAGCATAAAGATTTTTGTCTCATGTAATAGATGCTGCTTCACATTTGGGAAACGTTATGTTATAACCCTTACTTTTATTAGATTATTTAATATAAGCACTAAGTAACTAGACTAAATTAATAAAGACCCTATTGAAAAAAAAAGAGAGAACAAAATTATTCCACAAATTAAATAAAACTTTCTGAAGTTGGTATTTTAGAAACCTTTATTTAATTTTCAGAATTCCGATTCTTCTGAAAAACAGCCAAAATATTGTTCAGGATATGAAAAAAATATGGTTGGTGTTTAGTTATTTATTTCATAAGAGCGCCATTTAAAACTATTACATGGGGGAATAGGACAAATGAGAAAGAAAAGCATTATGAGAAATTATTTGTGATCAGTTCTAAGCTTCTGCCACTGCTTAAAAACTATTTCATCTGGTATATATTTTCTTATTATTGTTCTCAGTTTAATCATTATCTGAAAGAGTTTAGAATTAAATGATTAATTTTGGCAGGTAACACAAACAAACTTCTCCTCCTTTCAACTCAGAAATACATTTGCATAAAGAGATTTTCCTCTAGCATTTGTCCCCCTAAAGTATCTTCAATAATCAAAGACACAGGGGAAAATGTATACTCTTTTAAACATGCTTTGCTATATTCTAGCAGATGCTATTCATAACTTAGGTTTAGCCACTGTTTCTGCATCCTCTGGGGTAAGAAGTATGCACTGAAGATCTAAAAATACAGTTATGCATGAATATTTCCCATCTTAATTAATTACATGTATTTTTTTCAGATGGAAGCTCAAATGTGGCAACAAATTTTCCCTAAGGACCCAGCTTTCCAGGTACCTTGTCACTGGGCTCAACACCCTTGGAAATTCTATCAACTGCATGCTCCCAATTATATATTGCAGAATTGTCCTTCAGGCATATTCTGTTTCCTATAATTTAAGGTTATATAATATCTGATCTTAAGGGCAATATTATGAGGGCATGTCGATTATCAAAGAAAATGCTGCCATATAATATGAAGGCAGAAGTATACTCATTTATGTTGTACATTTATTCATGTTCCAACTAACCTAATTTCACAGTAATTTGTTAAGAAACTACAAAACATGGGAGCAAATACAGCTATAATGATTACAAAATGGCAACTGCTATTAATTTGGAGGGGTTTTGTTTTGTTTAAATTCTTGGGAGTTTCCTTTAAGAACATTTTAATAATTTTTACTTTCAGTACATCTTCACATATACTCTACTATTAAATCTAAAAATGTACATGGTTTGCAGGTTTCAGATATTTTACATTCAAAGAAGTTTTGATAGTTCCTTGATTTCCATTTTCTTGGAAATGTATTTAGAAGCGGCAAACCAAACTTTTAAATATAGCACTACCATTTTAACGGCTACACTAAAGAAGCGAAAGGCCCAATACATATGAGGTATGCTCTCATTAGATAAATGTTTCTTGAAGTGAATAAAAGGTAGATCTATAGTCACAACATACATAGTGATGAATGATGACAGTGGTCTATTTGAGCCCCCTAAAATATTCAGCCATGTCAGAAAAATGCCATATAAATCAATGGGTAACCGAACTGTAGTACAAACTTAACAATTATCCCTGACAGGATGTCTAGTTATCCCATGGT
The DNA here is from genome assembly GCF_003676395.1 of Aethalodelphis obliquidens. Classification (NCBI taxonomy): domain Eukaryota; kingdom Metazoa; phylum Chordata; class Mammalia; order Artiodactyla; family Delphinidae; genus Aethalodelphis; species Aethalodelphis obliquidens. The sequence goes on along the minus strand of NW_020837946.1, from coordinate 35,697,498 downwards.
AGATGGGCTGAACAGTTTCAGATGATCTGGAGGGTAGGGGAAGGTCAGAAATGGATTTTTTTTCCTCCCCATTCCCAGGAATTTGCAGTTTAGTAAAGACTAAACTGTCCTGTTGAGAGTGGTCATATTAAGTGAACGGCTAAAGCATTCAAGATCAAGTTTATCCCTAGAGCAGTTGTGGGCCCCACCCGGACTTGTGGAACAGGAGCTCCAGAGTAGATCTTTGGAGATGCTGAGGATGAGCCAGGTTTGGGAAGCACTGCCCAAGCGTCTAGTAAAAATGAGAACCTGAGCAAGGAGAAGATCAATCCACTGATTCTCCTCAAAAGAAGGGCAGGAAACCAAGAGATTCCCAGATTCCGTTTTTCCAACTCACCAGCAAATACCCTCACTACTGTCAAGGAGGATAAGCAAAGAGAAAGGAGAAAGTTCTGGCACGTGAGAAGGAAAATAGAGTTAGGAGTGCATTGTAACACAGTTACAGACCTCCTTAAGTTTGTGGGATATGGCATGGGGAGAATAGGTGATAGCAGAAGAAAAGGGTTTCCTGTATAGGCATAAACTCCAGGAACTCTTTACCTTATTTAGATTATATGCTGCCAGAAGGCCAGTTTAACTGTTCATACAACCCTAGCTACAGGCCCATAAGCATGAGGATGCCTAAAATACAGTGTGTGCATGACCGTCATGAAACAAGAAAGCCACTCTGTCTGAAAGAGCAGCAGACTGGGAATCAGGATACCCAGGTCTGGTGTTGGATCTGAACCTCGTTGGCTGTAGCTCTGCACCTATGGGGAACTCACTTAACCTCTCTGGGCACCTATTTTCTCTTCTATAAAATGGGGATTTAAAAGCAAAACCAGAGTAAAACCACCAACAACAAAAATTCCCCTGCCTGACTCACAAAATGGTAATTATAATAAAATAACATGAGCTAAATGGCACTGAAAATTATAAAGTGCTGCATAAACATACGCTGGCATTCATGAACTGTAAGTTAACATAAAAGAGGTAAGCATTACATTTTTTACAATGTTTTTACTTAAGCAAAAACGTGAATCTTCTAAAATGTCACTGGCCAACATGGCAAGTCACCTGACGTAGTCAAAAGAGCCTGGGCTTGGAAATTGTTCTCTCAGTGACTGGGGCAAGTCACTTAATTTCTTTGAGCAGGAAATCTTACCATCTTTAGGAGTGGCTGCAATCTGAGAGGGATGTCAGGAACTGCATCTCACCCCTGCCCTCTGATGCAAAGCATCCCAGAGATCCTCTGTACTTGTAAATACTTATTGTCTCGATTCCTCACTAGACTGTAAGCACAGTTCCTGGCAGACGGTGGAGGCACAAAGATATGAGAGGGACGGAGGAAGGAAGGGAGGGAGAAAGGGAGGAAGGAGGGAAGAAAGAGGGAGGAAGGGAGGAAGGAGGGAAGGAAGGGAGGGAGGGAAGGAGAGAGGGGAAGGGAGGGAGGAAGGGAGGAGGAGGGAGGGAGGAGGGAGGGGGGGCCGGCCACTCTGCCAATGGCCAATGGGCAGCACTAGTTCACCTGGCAGGTTCAACTGATGTTTCCTACCCGGACTCCATCCCTAGCATCCTGTTAACCCTCAACAGGTAGAAAATTGAGTCCTCACACTCTTGGCACCCTGGACATCCAGGAAGACCAGATATTCTAGACAGCTGTTGAAGCCACGGAGAAAGGCCTGAGCGATTGAAACCCTCAAACCAAATCTTCTCAAGGAATCCACCCCACCCACAGAGACTTACTGATGATCTCCCCCTCACAGCTCTGACACTCTAAGTCAAAACACTGCCCGAATACTTTGGGGACCAATAATGGTGGCTTTGATTACTAGCATTTAAAAAACACATTAAGACTTCAAAACTGTGAAAATAAACTCAACATTGAACTGGTAGATTGATTTTTCTTTCATTAAAATTCTACTTTTCTATAAAAAAATTAAAAAATGGCAAGCACCCAGCTCTTTGTTTCTCAAGGAGGGCTCATTTTTAAACTTTCAAAGTATAGTAAACAACTTCTAAATTCAGGATAATTGAAGGTCTGCCAGTTGGTGAGCAAAACAACAATGGCTTTCATATCAACCAAAAAAGGGAACGTGGCTCAATCAGGATTGTTTTTAACTGAATATCATTCTGCCAGCTGCACTTCTAACTAAAATAAGAAAGCTGCTGCTTACAGACTACTAATGGACTGCTACCTGAATAAATATAATTGTGCTCATCACTTCTTTACATTAAAATTATTAGCTAAGAGTGGCTTTCCCCAGGGATTATTTTATGTGAATGAAAGACAATAACACAATTATTAGAAAAGTAAGTTACACTCAGATCAATTTTGCATTTCCATAGCACAAAATAGAAGAAATATAGTGTTTTATACCTCCACAAATAAGTAATTTCCTCTCCTTAAAGATATATTTGTATATGAACTAAGCCCCTAGCATAACCCACATAAGTAAATAAATCTAATTCATTCAGGAAGTATTCTGAAAATTAAGAGCAAGGTACTGAAATTTCAAAATTATCTAATTATAAATACTAAGAAATTCCCTAGGAATCATTGATACACAAGATCCTCAAAATGTAAACAGACTTACTTTTATTCAGGGCATTAAAAAATAAAAACTGGTAAGGAAGACAAGGAGAAGACAGGGATTATATGAGACCTAATACTGTAAATTTCTGTTGTGTTCCATTAGAAAAAAGGCTGGAAAGAAGCCCACAGGGGCTGTGATATCAAGCGGACTTTTAATTCAATTATTCTTGAAACATCTTGAGTGGTGTTTCGTTTTGATTCTGTCAAGCCACCATCACCTTCCCACCTCTAACAGGAAGGAAAAATCACAAATCTTAAAAACATAGTCAGGTCACTAAGTCAAATGTAAAAAAAAAAAAAAAAAAAAAAAAATCAGTTTATTTCATTTTTTGTTATTTTATTTTGTTGTTTTCACATATATATTCTACAATATATGGGAGGAGTACAGAAAATATTCACTACAAGAAGACTGATTTTCTTCACGTCTACTCTTTCATATATTGATGAGCAGCATGTACCTTCAGGGGCCCAAATTTTCCTTTTATGCTCACTTTAGCTGTTCAACAGTATATTATCATATTCACTTTATAATGATCCAGCAATAAACTGGGTGTTTATTTTATGCTTATCATGGTATTGCTATGTTGCTATACTAGAAGAAAGCAGTTAACCAAGTTATCCAATATCACAGTAAAATTATTTCACACCAGAAACAAAGAATAAGTTATTAAATTTTAAGTTCTGATAAAATACTTTTCCATATCATTCACAGTTCATTAAATGTACTTAAGTTAAATGGCCATAGACATTTATTTATCAATTTGTGGTTTTTACACACTTGGAAACATCTCAAAACTAGTTTTAATCAATCAGAGATTATCTCATTCATCTGAGTGCCCTCACCTGATGACTGGCACTTAGTAGAGGCTCAAAAAAATGCTGGCATGGTAATACTGAAACGTGATTACGTTCTAAGAACTATGAGTTCAAAACTGATTGCAAATTTCTTCCCCAATCACATCTATATGACTATTAATTTTAGCATTCAATTTGCATTTTACCAAGTAAAATAAAGAAATTAGAAACAAGAGCTTTGTAATTCTTGCCCCTGCTACTGAATTACCTGATGGTAATTAATTAATTATGCAAAATGTTGGGGTGGGGTGGTGCATGTAATAATGCTTATAATAAATCAGAATAAGAGCCCTAAAAACCAAATTTTTTTATTCATCCATAAACCATTCCACGTGAAGCAAATCCACATAAAGAACTTACTACAGTATTTGGGGCACAGTTACTTCTCTCTCTGGTCTAGTCATGATGATGTAGACTAAGTCAACTATTTAATATGTTGCTTGCTCCTCCACTGGCAAAAAAATAATTTGAGTTACAAAATGACTCCATAGGAGATACTGCTCACATTAAATATGCAGCAATTTTCAAAATGGGCTTGATTTAGATGACTGACAAAGTTGACTCTATTTTCTAGAACTCTTTTGCACCCAAATCTGGAGATAGGGCCCCCGTTTTTTTCTTCCTGAACTTCCAGCCCCTGCTTGGTCATGCAAACCTTTTATTCTTCTTTTCCTACAAAATGCAATCATTGCTATCAAAATATTTTCTTAAAATCTGCTCTAATAGAGTCATAAGAGATGCTTGAGATTTCCATATTTACTGTCTCAATTATCTTTTTGGAAGATAATTAATGCTTCACCCTGAGGCACTGAAAATAACTGTTGCAATAATCCAAAAATTCAATTGCCCAGAGTGGGTATCCTTAAACAAACATTCATTCTGGCCAATTTAAGGTATTTGCTTTTGCAAATGTAAAGCCTACCAACGTGTTTTACAAAAAAAAAAAAAAACCAAAAAAAAAAAAACCGACAATAACACTTTGCATTTGGAATGCAGAGGAAAATGACCTTTCAAAGTCATCATAGCACAAAGGGAAGTCACAGTCCCACTGGACTCTGGAAACCCCAAAGTCCTCAGGGAGTAGAAGCCAAATGAGAGTGAAGGAAATCATAAATGCCCAGGTTAGTCTGCTTCATCGACACTGAGAAACTGTCCAAGTAAAACACGGTTATACCCACGGTTATTAGTGAAAATATCACCTCTGTTGTTAACTTATTCCCAGCAAATGTATTTCTATTTCAATGGAAAAGGAGATCTGGGTTGACACTAATCAGACCCAACTGGAAGGCCATATTAGCAATTTGGCAGGTGCCGGAGGGCCATACCTAATCTGCATAAAATGGAGCAGATTGCAACCGCCCTCATCTTTTTTATTTTTAAACTGGTTTTTGAAGCCGAGCATACATAAAATCTCAGAGGGAGAGACAAAGAGATGGTAGTGCATACATTTTCTTTCATGCCTTTATTTTCATTCTTTTTGTGCAAAACCATCTTCCTGAATGGCTATTTACTAAAACAAAGATAACAAAATAAAAGGTGCTAGGCAAAGGAGTGGGCAGGGATCACAAATGCTTAAAAAAAAAAAAAAAGTCATATCTTGTAATAGATCTTCACATCCTCTACAGTATAATTTTTAATCAATCTGAATTTGAATTTAGTGTTTTTATATTTTGTAAAGACGTGCTAAATGGAAATATACCCTGAATGTGGGAAACAAGCTGCAGCTAGCAGAGATTCCAAGACTAATCATTATTTATAAACCTATGATCTAACAGAGAAAAACATTATATTAAGTATCACCATTATCATCTCAACACTGGCTTCTGCTGCTCGTAGAATAATTTAAAATGACGGTGCTCGTTATAGCCCAAGAACTTATAATCTAAGTCATTCAGTTCAAGCCTGGGTGACTCTGAAAAATAACTCAGCAATAATGAATGATGAGTAATGTAAGCCACACAAGATCTAGAAGAGAAGAATAAACTCACAAAGGTAAGTATATCAAATAATTTTTTTTAAATGGAGTTAATATAGACATGGGTGTCCCAAGAGAGAGCCATCATGGAAGAATTTGGTTTCTGCTGTTTTAGAAAGACATGTAGAAGGTGCTTAGCAGGGTGCTGAGGAGCCCAAGGATGTTACAAGGAAAATGGCTCCACTTCAAAGAAGCCACATCTTAAGTACACTCCATACCTCAACAAGATGGTGGAATTAAGGTCAAGAAATGAAGAATCAGGGGCTTCCCTGGTGGCACAGTGGTTAAGAATCCGCCTGCCAATGCAAGGGACACGGCTTTGAGCCTTCGTCCAAGAAGATACCACATGCCACATAACAACTAAGCCCATGAGCCACAACTACTGAGCCTGCACTCTAGAGCCCACGAGCCACAACTACTGAAGCCCGCGCACCTAGAGCCCGTGCTCCGCAACAAGAGAAGCCTGCACACCGCAACGAAGAGCAGCCCCCGCTCACTGCAACTAGAGAAAGCCCATGCACAGCAACGAAGACCCAAAGCAGCCAAAAATAAATAAATAAAAATTTAATTAAAAAAGGAATGAAGAATCACTGGTGGTTTTGAGGGGGAATGTAAAAGGATCCTGAAGTTGCTTCACGGGGCAGTGAGAAGCCACTGGAGAGCACCAAGAAATGATGGAGAAATACCAGTCTATCAAAATCAACAAAAGGCAGGTACAAGCTTTCCTAGAGCTACAGAATCTAGGTCATAGGAGACTGCTGCATAACCCGGGCCATACAGAACTAAACAAGACGGCTGCAGTCTAAAAGAAAAAGGAGGATGAATGCTGGCAACCTTGGAAGGAATGATGGGATCTGAAGACAGGCAAAAGAGAAAGGCAGGTGTGCTATCAAGTTAGAAGTACTGGATTAGAATCAGAAGACCAAGTCATTTACCCCTCTGTACCTCTCCATCTCCTCCCCTGTAAACAAGATCATAATGGCCTCCATCTCAAGAGTTGTTGAGAGCATTCAATGAAGCAATATGAATTCAGGTTCTCTGTAAATTCTAAACTGCTAACCAAATGTAAGCTGCCATTGTTGTTGACATTATCAAGAGTAAGCAGGATGACAAAGAGTTTAAAATGACTGATTTCTGGGCTTCCCTGGGGGTGCAGTGGTTGAGAGTACACCTGCCGATGCAGGGGACGCGGGTTCGTGCCCCGGTCCAGGAAGATCCCACATGCCGCCGAGCGGCTGGGCCCGTGAGCCAGCGCGTCCAGAGCCTGTGCTCTGCAACGGGAGAGGCCACAACAGTGAGAGGCCCGCGCACCGCAAAAAAAAAAAAAAAAAAAGACGGATTTCTTGTTTAGAATCCCAGAGGAAGGAGGACAGTATTTTCTCTGACCATGAGTGACAGTGAAACTCCTAAAGAGCCAAGTAAATGTTCTAACAAATTGAATTTGAAGTGGTGAATAGTCAATCTTTGAACTTTTAAAAACAAAGATCTAAAAAAGATTTAACCAAGTGAAAAAAATTCATGTTTGACCAGATCAAGACAGTATAACTATGGACCCATGGGAGTGGAGGTCATTTTGTAATTTCCTGTGATAGAGGACAAAATTCCAGGTGGTTGCAAAGAACCCACATATATAAGTCCTTACTATGAGCTGAACACTTTCTTACTGTATTAACTTTCACAAAAATCCTATGACATAGATATGAGAGGCTCCATTTTAGATGAAGCTAAATAACTTGCCTAACATCACAAAGATGTTAAGTGGCAGAGACTGGAAGCCAGGTGTGCCTGATGCCATGGCCGATATTTTTTCCCCATATCATGGCACCTCTTACGCTTTGAAGAACTCCTGCTTAGCCTTTGAAATCCAACTCCAACACTACCTCCAGATGGAACAGCCCTTTTCCTATTCCCCCCCAAGATAATCTCACTATGCTGGTATTTATTCATGAGGTAAATTACTAAACAGTTCATGTAAAATCCCCTTTCCCCATTAAACTGTAGGCCACTCCATGGAGTTTCATCCTGGCCATCCTTGCAGCTGTAGCACTGAGCCAAGCACCTGGCATAAAACAGACACCCCATAAATATGTACTGAATGAATCAATGGAATTTAAAGACTCCAAATTCCCACTAAGTAACTTGATCTCAAGTCCTTTTTTATCAATCACCCTTATTCGTTGATTGAGGGTCAACTATGAGTCAGGGAGAATTGCTCTAGATGTCCTACATCAATACACTCATACATTGTATCATTTAATCCTCAAATTATTCCCATAAAGTAAGAATTATCCCCATTTTACAGATTAAGAAATAGTAGCAGGAAAAGATTAAGCAGCTTGCTATAGGCACATAGCTTCTAATAATAATATCATGAATTAAGTGCCTATTTTGTGGGAAGCACAGTGCTAGGATTTATTACCTCCTTTGATCTTCTCAACAAACCGATAAGGTAGATGTTATCATCACATTTTGCAGATGAGAACACCAGAGGACAAAAAGGTTACGTAGTTTCCAAAGATTATACAGCTAACAAACAGCATAACTACTATTTAAACTCAAGTTTTTATGACTCCAAAGCCCACATTCTTTCCATTATATCAAGATCCTTTCTACTATATTATGTTACCTAAATCTTTCTATTTTAAATACTTATGATAAGCACTTGAGAGAAAATAAATCCCTAATGGAGTATTGAAACCTAAATTGCTCACATTTAATAAATGGGTCAGTTAGACTTAAAAATAATATATTTATGCAGCAAAAGGTGGTACAGGGATGTAGGCCTAATTCAATGAACTGAATCAGCTGTATTTTGTTGGACCAAAATAACATATATCATTTTTGAACATAAAAAGCTTTGTAATATTAATATTCTCTTCCAAATTCAGCATTAAATTTTTTCATTCAATTGTTTTAACATTTCTGGAGTGTTTACCCAGGTATTAGAGGTACACGGTAGTGAACAAGATAGGCATGGTGCCTACACTCATGAAACTTAAGAGTCTACTAGGTCTAACCAATAAACAAAGGCAAAATGAAAAATTCAACAAGTGCTAAGCACAAAATAATAGGATGCTATGAGAAAGAATAATCAGATAGGGAAAACGGCTCAAGGAATGAAAAGGAAAGTTTTCACTAAAATGTGGTGAAAACAGGGTAGTGAGCAAAAGTGGGCGAAAGAATGTATACACGGTCATGAAGCAGGAAAGATGTGGCCTAGGCTTACTTAAAGAAGGCCCGTGTGGCTGAGAGCAGAAATGGGGAGAGTAAGTGCTTAAGGATGGAGGCCAAGACAGCCAGAGCTTTGCAGGTCACAGCCAAGTATTTGAATTTTAGTCTAAATCAAACAGAAAACCAGGAAGGGTTTTGGGCAGATGAATGGCATTATTCAGTTTTTGTATTTAAGCTATGACTCTGGCAGGCTGGGGTGGAGGGAGTGTTGTGTTGAGGTCCTGAACTAAAGTGGCTCAGGAGTGAAAGGCAGAGAAGCCAGTTTGGAGGCTGTTGCAACATGCTAGGTGAGAAGGGATGGTCAACTGGATGAGGTGGAAGCAGTGGAACTGAAGATGATTAAACATTTACAAAACTTCTTACCCAGTATCACTGAGCTCCTTGACGTTGAAAACAAACACAAACGCAGATGACAAAAACCATCAATCATACTGAGAACATGAAGAAGTTTCATAGGTACTGGTAATATTCTATTTCCTAAGCAGAGTGGTGAATACAAGGGTACTTGTCTTACTATTTACTCTTTAGTGTTAAGCATGTACATGACATATTCTTGTGTGAGTGTGCCGTATTTCATAATAAAACATTTAAATATTATGAATGCCATGCATTTTAAATGACTGCTATACCTTAGAATACTCAGATATAGCTGTCTTGTAATTGCAGGCATGCTTTATAAATTCTTCAGTTTGACCCTTAAATCAGGACAATAAAGCCCTTCACCAGCCCGAATTCTACTTATTTTCTAACTCCAGGTTAACTATAATGACGAGAAACTCATTAAGTTTTAAGTTAAATTTAAAGCCTGAAGTCTGACAATTTAACATCTTAAATATCACTGAAAATTAATCATGAATTTGTCACCTGGGAATATAGTCGAGAATTTTTAAAAGTATTGAACATTACTCCAATTAGTCATAAACATAGAAGGACATCAAATACAAAGATATTTATTAAAGAGTTATCTGCAAAAACAAAAAACTCTAAACAACCTAAATGCCTAAAACAAACGGGATGGTTAAGTAAATTATGGTATAACCCACACCATCAACCATTAGGAAATCATTAAAAATTAATGCCACGGAAAATGTTTGCTATATTAAGTATATACAGATATAGTCCTGTGCCTATGAGGAGGGAAAGGAAAAGAAACTAAAAGGGATGTAGAAATCTTTAACTTTATCAGCAAAATTTTTAAGATAAGAAATATCTTGGACCACAGGTGATATCAAAGGGCAATTTTACTTTATCCTTCCCACTGTTTTGTATTTTTCAAACTTCCTACAATGGATGAATTTATTACTGTTAAAATTCTGTGCTTTCCTTGCAAATCATTAAGCAAAACAACCTACACACGAAAGGAAGCTATCTGCATTCAGAAATCTCTGTTCTTTTATAAATTCTAGACTATTTTCAGATGAGAAATCGTCCAATTTAGAAACCTTTAGATAGAAACATGAACAGTTCCGATGTTGCCTAAAAGGATATTAAGGAAGAAAGCCTGATATTCAAAGTGGCTGCATAGGAACACCAACAAATTAAATGAATCTGGTCAGTTAGCAGAAATTAACTCCTCTCCTAGTCTTCATCCTCTATGCAGCCAACATCTACACGGTGCCTCCTGGGATGGCAGGACACCAAACCACAGGGGACACAGAAGTCAGAAAACAATGTCTGTCAACAAGGGGCTTCTTATCACCTGGCTGGAGAAACAATAGGTAAGGCAAGGACACCAGGGACAAATCAGCAAGTAAATGATCCCTGGACAGATGCCCAGTGAGGGAAAGAAGGGCCCCTAAGCGCTGGATGAGTAAAACTTCCCCGTTGGAAATACTAAAGAGGATTACCAAACAGGACAAGCAGCCAATGCCTATTCAGTGAAAGCAATGGTAACACCATGACAAGGAAGGAGATAAGAACTTCTCAAAGGCTAGCACTCCCAACTCCTGACATGGACCTGCTCGCTCTGACTTAGCTCACTTCCCTTTGTGGGCGGCTTAAAGAATGATTATTATGTTAACAGATAGAAGATAAAATATAAGTGGCAGCTCTAATTGACATAACCCATAACTCTCAGTTAATGGTTACTTACCTTAATTAAAATAGTGCACATTATTTAGAAGAAAGTTTTAAAATACCATGGTAAAGAGCAATACAGGGTATAAAATGGCTCAGTATAATTTTGGGTAAAACCACAAAAGAAATCTATGCCAGTTAAGCCAGAGATTATTCATTTACCATGTATACTTAGCATAAAGAAAGTATACTCATTTAAGAAAATACAAACACTGTGAATAGTGCTTTAATGATATGTGGGTCTTTTTAGGCCCCCAGAATTTTAAATAACATTGCGTTAAATTAAAAGACATTTCAAATAAAATCATGCAAATCCCAAACAAGTAATTTTTTTTTTTTTTTTTTTTTTTTTTGCGGTACGCGGGTCTCTCACTGCTGTGGCCTCTCCCGTTGCGGAGCACAGGCTCCGGACGCGCAGGCTCAGCGGCCATGGCTCACGGGCCTAGACGTTCTGCAGCATGTGGGATCTTCCCGGACCGGGGCAAGAACCCGTGTCCCCTGCACCGGCAGGCAGACTCTCAACCACTGCGCCACCAGGGAAGCCCCCAAACAAGTAATTTTTTAAAAGGCAATTTGGCATTCTTTAGTTTTGCCTTCAAAGTATTACATTACTTTGATTAGAATACCGGACTACCCATTTTTTCCCCTTTTTGGTATGCCCTTAAAATAACTGTGATGCTCCCATAGCTAAGAGTTTTAAACTTGTAAATAACCCCTCCCAGAAGCCTAAATCTCCATATCTTAATATCATGAAAGCTGGAACTGTAAAATAAAATCTGTTAGCAGCTGAAATCTTAATGAGGTTCTACAAAGAAGCGGCTTTTCTGCAATGACTCAATGCATGGAAACAGTTGAGTAATTATAAATGCATGGGCTGAATATGAGTTGGCAAATATAATACCACAGAATGTACCCAGAACTAGGGTTGTCCCAGTTCAAATGAGACTATATTCCTTTACCAGTGCAGGCACACGACTAACCTGAAATGTCTTTGGCTGAGAGATAGGTGTGAGCCCATAAAATTATGTCCCTTGACACCCCATTTACATGGTGACAATCTGTTCTGGCCCACCAGCAGCCTGTTCTTCAACAACAAAGCACTTCGGAAGGAACACTGCATAATGTTGGTTTCATCTGACATTATTGAAGCCAGCGACAATTGGACTGGAGAGGTGGTTCTCAAAACCTGGGGACATGAGACCCGCCCACCAAAAAAAGAATTTACGAAAACGAAGATTCTGGGGTCTGCCACCACGGGACTGGATGCACTAGGTCAGGATAAGCCCAAGAGTCTGCACTTACAGAAGTACCTCACAGCAAAGCAGGCCTCTCAGGGAGATACGAGAATAGAGAGTGTCTCCCCAGGGGAAGTATAGGAAGGCCAGAGGGAACAGGAAAGTGATGGGTGAGAGAGGGAAGCTACATTTTTTTTAAGTACTCCACCACCATCATTTTTTCAGGGAAAACGAAAGGAGTTTCCTCAAAAGTATTCTCTGAACCTTCGCACATAGAGCTGCAAACTTAGAACATGTCCTAGAAATATTTTAGTACAATTATTCATGGTAAAGAAATCAAACTCCACATGCTTATTTCTATATATAAATATATATTCTTAAAAAGGAAAAAAGAAGAAAAAAGCTCTCAGGGCCAGACACTTTCAAATTCATTCTTACTTAGGAATTCCAAAAATTTAGGAATGCTTAATTATATGAATATTGCATGGTCCGTGGTAAGTACTATTATTTATTCTCTGCATACTACAGATAAAAAGCAGGCAGTCTTTACAATTAACACACCTAACAAGGTAGGAAGTTAAAATGTAAACACGGTGAAACCCTATATTTTCATAATTATGCTTCCACAATTCTTACTTATTTTCCCCTAAGCCCATTAAATTCCCAGCCCTATTTGCTAATAATACGTTTAGTTTTCACCATGTATAGTCTTTTGTGAGAAAATCCAGGGAAATACCAACATTTTCAGCTGACAGTCTATCCCCTTGAAGAGCAGAGGTTTCCACAGAGCCTTCTGAGAGCTTAGTATCTTAAGAGCCATAAACCACCCCCAGAAGTCATCTGGCTCATGGTACTCACTATGGAAAGCATATGGAACACCTTTATGAAGCTAAACTATGCTGGGCTTAAATCAAAAGAATAAACTTGAAATACATGGAGCCATAGGAGTCTCAGAGGTACAAAAGCCCGCTTCTCCTGAAACTTACAGTAAATTAAGCAATGACATTGTTAGAAAGAGGCATGTAGTCTATAGCTTAGGAAAGCAGACATCAAAAAGCTGAAAGTATGGGTGTGATTCTGTGGATAGTGCTGTTTTGAGGGAGATGGTTTAAAAGAGATGTGAGGCTGTAAAAATGCCTGTACAGTCACAAAAATGGGAAAGAATATGAACGAGCATCGTCATGAAAAATAATAGTAATAAGAATAACATTCATTGAATATGATGCCACTCTTTGGTCATTAAAATAATCTCACTTAATCTTTAAAACTGTCCTAAAGTAAGGTGGGCTCTGAACCCATTCTAGAGATGAAGTGTAGAGAATTTCAGGTACTCTCCTAAGGTCAGCTCCCCTAGTAAGAAATGAGGTCAGGATCTGAACACTGCACTAGAAAGCCTTCTGTGTGGCTGCCTAGGAAGTTCTCCTATGAGCTTAAAACTTGAAAATTACATAAAAAGTGTAGAAAGTAGAGTGGAGAAATAAGCAGGAATCTCTAAAAGAATCTTAACGAAGAGGTCACAGCCCCAAAACACCTGAGACAAGCGAAACCTGCTAACATTCACAAAGGTGTTTGGTAAAATCGGGGACCAAATGATGATCTACGAAAAGACAGGACAACTGCTTAAGGGAGATGATATCATGTAAAAAGATGAAAAGACTGGAGGCAAAACTACCCAATTACCCATCTATCCCCATTTTTCTTCTGCTAAAGCAAAAGAAGCTTCAAACTAGAAATGCTAGAACAATGGCTTGAGAAGGCCCTGAAAGCTAATACAGGAAATAAAGCCATGAAAGAACATCGGACCGCTGTAAACGAGTGTAAGCCTCCTGGCCCAGAAAACTCACATCCCAGGGTATTGGAGGAATCTGTAGATATGATATCCGATAGTAAAAAATAAGTAAATGCATACATACATAAAATCATGAAGAAATAGACGAATTCTAGAACAAGTCAAACTGTTAACTCCAAGTTCAAAATGTAAGAAGTAAAAAAAGTTCAGTCCACAAAGAAAGTATAAAGCCAAATTAAAATCATGTCCTTTGATGAGGGGTGTAAGAATGGCAGAAATATTTGAGAAGAGCTTTCATGATACCTTAGTGGACCAGACAGACAGTACAGTTAGGTAGTTTGTGCCTTGCTCAATAATAACTAGTCTCCAAGTAAACAGTCAGCCTCCAAGGTGGTCTTCAGGGTTATGACCCAGCATTCTGTGTTTGGCCCTGCCCATTCAACATTTTGCTAATGATCTGGATGAAGATGCTTATAAAATGTGTAGAGTCCACAAAGCCAATATAGTTGATAATATAATTTAGATTAAAAATTATCTCAGGACTTCCCAGGTGCCGCAGTAGTTAAGAATATACCTGCCAATGCAGGGGACACACCTTCGAGCACTTGTCCAGGAAGATCCCACATGCCGCAGAGCAACTAAGCCTATGCACCACAACTACTGGGCCTGCGCTCTAGAGCCTGCAAGCCACAACTACTGAACCCCGCGTGCCTAGAGCCCGTGCTCCACAACAAGAGAAGCCACCACAATGAGAAGCCTGCGCACCGCAACAAAGAGTAGCCCCTGCTCGCCACAACTAGAGAAAGCCTGCGCACAGCAATGAAGACCCAACGCAGCCAAAAAATTAATTAATTAAAAAATTATCTCAGTGGGCCATTAACACTTGAATAGATAAGGCAAAATGAAATTTACCAAGAATTAATATATTAGTGTCATGTATACTGATATATATACAATATATATGACACACACACACACACACACACACACATATATATATATATATAAATATTGATCTTCCCTAAATTCTTGCGAAAAAAACAAAAGAGCGAAAATCTTGATTTCATTAAGGTTATTCAACATGAGCCACTACTGTGAACATCTGCCAAAAACAATTAATGCATTTCTAGAAAGTCAAGATCACATGTGAGGTAATGAGATGAGTTAGTTTCAAAGGGCCATGGACACCTGGAGAGCAACCAAAGACAAGGGTGATACAGAGCATGAAAGGATAGAAAAGGGACCAAATATACACGCAGACATCTGTGGTTGTTTAGCCTACAGAAAGGAAGTCTTAGAGAGGGCATGATCATTACTTTCCAAATATCTGAACTGTCCTACAAAGGAAGTAGTATTGGTACACTCTGTCTGAAGACTATTTCCTTTTTTCTTTTACAATCCTCAGGAAATGATAAAACTAGAGCAACGTGACAGACATCTATAGCCTCGAAAAGGAGTGAGTTCCCCATCCCTAGAAGCACAGGCTAGTAACACTCCACCAGAGAAACTGGAGGAGATTCCAGAATATGGTGGGAGGTGGGAAGAGATGATCTCTAATTATGTTTTAGGGCTCAACCCCAATCCTAATAGTCCATTCCAGTTTTTCCCTTTTCACAGGCAGCCCTACACACTACTCAGCTGTGATCTACACTGCACTGGAGGGGGAGGGAATTTATAGTAGATTTATTGATGTACAAAAGGCATTGAATAAAATAATAGGTAGAAAGCTGAATTCAGATCATGTGTAAATCTCCAACATTTTACAGAGCAATATTCAGCTATAAGATATTGCATAGTTAATACCATTTCCCTGAGGAATAGCTTTTTCCATGGACAAGATGGTGAATTAACACATTTATCATGGCTAAATTAATCTGTGCCCTACAGCTCTGCTTACTTTATATCTTCAATACCTTACTTAAAAAATCAAAACTAGATTTTTCTATACCATGGTGTTATAACACCACCTGCAACAAATGTCAAGCTTTTATAAAGGAGGAATCTTTGCTTAAAATATGCATGCTGTCTAGCATTGGTTTGTTTTTAAAGATTGGTCACAGTGCAAATGCCCTTTCTACTGCAGGGGGTAATGTTAAGAAATTCAACTTCAAAAGAGTCTGTAGCTCATCTTCCCAATGTAATGATACCGCTGCTAAGTCTGGATTTAATCACAGGAGTGCAAAGAATGAAGCGGAGAGGAAGTGCGTCAGCACGGCTCCCTCTCTCTCCATCAATGCCATCCCCCACCCCACTGACTTTTCTTTTTGGTTTGTACACACTCTATAGGCCAGAGTCATTAATAACCTGTGTAAACAGACTAGTTTTGAGACTATGAACTGCCTTTCTCTGTGTTATTTTAGCAGTTAAGGGTATTTGAGGGATTGTTAAAACTCTATAGAACAAAATCTTTGTTGAAAATATATCAAGAGCAGGTTGTCTTCCCTGCTCCCTGAAACTTTTACCAGGACTCCTTGAACTCTGACCTGAAAAGGACACTTGGTCAGCCAAACTTAATCCCAGGCTCTGAGATTAGTTTAATGATATTTGAGGCAGTTAGGATCAACCATGCTGAATTTTGTGGCCACACTGTAAAACGAGCCACTGTTCCTCGGGCAGAATACTCTCATCTCAACTGGCATGTGCGTTAAACTGCTATTACAGATCACCCACCCATTCCTCAATGCAAATAACTTGACAGTCAGAATAGGACCTATTAATGCCTCATTTATCAGAACTCAGTATTTTCCAGTATCATCTTCCCAAAGAATTGGACAAAGAATGCTGGGGATTGTCATCTTTACCAATTTCCAATCTTGAAGGGAGATGACAACTCTGAAAAACTGACCTCCCAGCGCATGTTGTTATAACTTTAACTATGGAATATTTTAACTGACTTCTCAGGGTGGTCACTTTTTTTTAATGCAATGTACTACACAAGAATGACATCATAAGGCTATCATAAAAGCAAGTGTTAAAACCTATGATGAATTTTCCTACTATAAGCAGTTAATAAGTGCAAAGGTAGATCAAAACATACACTTAAGGTCTGGTAAAACATTTACAGTCACCTTTGTAAATACAAAAATAAAACGTTTTCTAAAAAGTCATAAAAGTCCTTTGTGCCTCTTACTTCTAAAGCTCTATTAGTGATCTTAGATGCCTAGCGGCTTTTTTCTAATTAAAGAAGCCCAAATAGTAACTGCTAATAAATGGCATTTACTGATCTTGTGTAGTTTCTTTCTTCTTATGATAAAGATCTCATCTTTATTGACTAGAGTTTGCCACCCAGAAGCTCACCAAGCATATTTATGCACGACAACACCCTTAATTTTCCTTGCTTATATTTACATTCAAACAAAAAGTGAAAGAGGCCGTAGACAGTGTTACCACCAAACGAGTATTGTTCTATTTATTAACATATTTTTTAACAAATATTCTATTAACATGAATACCTACCATGTGCTAGTCACTATGCTAAGAACATTACTTGTATGTCATCTTATCCTCACAACATTATGAGGGTAGGTACTATTCTTCTTTACAGATAAACCGAGGTTCATGGAAGTTTGCACACTTTTTCAATGTCACAAAGCAAGCAAGTGGTAGTCAACATACGCACTCCGGCAGCGTGACTCTAAAGCCAGTATTTTAGCAATGAGAGTGGTTATAATGTATCAATAGTACGGACTATATGGCAAGCAGTGGGTGTGGATAGTACATGGTCTCTAGACTAGAATAACTCACAGACCAGGGGAGAAAAGATAGGTAAACAGATAAACTATAATCTATTGTGCTAACTGCTGTTACAAAGATAAGTGCTCTAGGAGCATAGAGAAGAAAGCACTAATTAATGCTCTTTGGTGAATGGACAGTGGATGATCCTCCTAGGATAACTACAATTGTAATTGGTTCTTAAGTGTTCCACGCAACCTGGAGAGAGAGCAAACATTTCAGAAAATGCATAAAGACGAAGATTCATGAAAGAATATGGTGCATCTGAGGAACAAGGAGAAATTCAACTCTGAATGAGGGCAGAAAACGCAAGCCGTTCCATGATTGGAAGGAGATGAAAAGAAGACAAGCTGGATCATGGGGCCCCTAAATTTGGTGACTAGAAAAGCACTGTGAAAAGTGATTTGAGATGGATGGAAGCTAGATTAGAAGAATGGAGTGATGCAAACTTTGAATACATTTAACAAGGAAAAGATAGACTATGGTGGTGGCCTGAGTCAGGGAATAAATACCGAGAATCTCTGTTTCAGTTCGGGGCGGTCTTGATTGCGCGTTTCTGTAGACCAAACAGAAAGAGGCGACAGAAAGGGAGAAATCAAAGCTACAAGAACTCTCAGGACAAATGATGAAGAAAAGCCCCCCAACAAGGTGAGAGAGTAAGCAAGTGAGTGAGCCAGGAAAGGACCCCTCATATGGCTGCTCGCCCCACTAACACACACCCACCCCCCAACACACAGAGACGACAACGCCTACTCCAGCCTCCAGCACTTCGTTAGTTGTTAGCTCGTCTTTTGTACTGTTCTGAATTCTGTGTGTCTTTGTCTTCTCTTCCCAAGTGAGTAATAAGTCCCTCAGGGGCAGTGGCCAGGTTTCCTATTTCTTTGAATCTCCCTCCTTACTTAAAACAATGTGGACACATCTGAGCTAGGCATGTGTACCTTGTCATGGTGGGTCTGGGAGGAAATCAGGGATGGATCAAAAGAGACACCACCTCCCCTAACGGGAACAAGTCACAGATGAAAAATAGAAACTGTGCAAGTTTGCTTTGCGTGGTACGAGCTGTCCCAGATGGAACTGTAAAATACATGGAGAATGTAATTGAGCTATTTATCAGGAAAAGACCGTGTAATAAATTGTCACATTATAAATAATCCTGTTAGAGCAGGGGCTCAGGAGTGAATCTGTTATCTCCTACTTCCCTTAACAGTAACTAAATGCAAGTATAGTTGATAACAGAAAACACCAGTGCCAAGGAATATTACAATGTTGTTTTAAAAAATTTATTTAAAATTAATACATGAAATGCTTTTGCTAGCTCTTTGGTTCCTCAAATTAGAAGAAAACATTTCTAAATAAAATGTATATCTTCTCATAATCCGTATGTTTATTTTTATAACTTACTCAGTGTTTAATCTGAGAATAGTATTCAAAAGCACATATGCAATCATTTCTTAGCATCATAGATTTTGGCTCACAGGTTTTGAAGTCCTCAATTTTATGGATAAGAAAACTGAAGTTCAGAGAAGTGACTTCTTCAAAAACATGCATTTTTAATAATAGTGCCAGATTTAAAGCCTCGTTTCCCTAACTCATTGTCCCATAGTCTTTCACTAAGCAAACCTAAAACTGAAACCAAACTCTGAAGTTTTTCTCTCTGAATCGAATCAGAAATCCTTGCTGGCATGATTAGCTTTCTGCCCCTCTGCTGTCAGTCTTCCCTGATTTCCCACGACAGATTCACAAACAAGCTGCAGCCAACACTGCTACTTATCTACCCAATATCCACTCTCCATTTCTTTCTTCCCAAAGAATCCCAATTTTTTTCTTAGAAGCACTGTGTCGAATAAAAAGTTTGATTTCCCAGGCTCTCTAGACCTGAAACTGAGATAAATGACAAAGTCCTAGGGGATGAAATCCCTTCCAGAATAATAAAGACAGAGCTTCAAGAGGAGAGGTATTTGGCCTTTTGTCCTTCTTTCCCCACCCTCTTCCTGCCTGGAATCTGCACTGGATGTCTAGAGGTACAGCAGTCATTTTGCAAACATAAGAAGAGAAGCCAGGAAGAGAGCTGGAGGCTGTGTCCCTGGCAGTACTGGGAAATACTGTATTATCCTGGATTGGTCACTACGTAAGACAAATAAAGCCCCTGTTTGTAGAGTTTCTGCTACATGTAGTCACTTGCAATCTTAACTGATTAATACCTAAACTAACATCTTACTATGCACTGACATATTCCTAACATATCATTGCCCAGACTCAAAAACCTTTCAGCGGAGGTCTCAAGCAGGGGACCACTAAATCAACATTAACTCTTCAACCTGGCAGGCAAAGCTCTTTATGATAGATTCTTGAGTCTTGCTATCTCCCCTAAGCACATCCTGCCTACCAGCTAAACAGAACTCCCTGCCAACTGCCTCTCTCACCTCATCTCTGCCCATCAACATCCTATAGTCTTGTCAAGACTCCTCTCACATATCACTGCCCTCATCAGTCTAAATGGATCCCTCCAACCTGGTAATATTTCTCCCCATTTTGAACTCTCAAAGTAATTTTGTTTGCCCCCTCCAAGATTACTCTTTACCACGGCCCCTGCACTTGTGTGCTCTCCTAGGCAAGAGGCACCTTGAAGGCAGGACCTTGTCATTCTGGCATGGAAGCCCCACCTCCAACCCCGGCACAGCGCCTGACACAGAGCAGATAATTAAGAGCACTTCTTAAATTGAATTAATAAACACTTCCCCCTCTCCTAATGCATCTCTGACTGCTCCCGGAAAGAGTCCACGCCAACACTCTAATGACTTACGAGGGAGCATGTGTGACAGCAGGAGTAAACTGCGGTATTGTTTTGACACCAGCACAAGTGATAATGGGCTGTTACTCGGTGTGTCAAAGCGCTCACTCAAGACTCCTGCGCCAGCCTCTCCTGCCTGTAACAAACCGCAGTCTGCAAAAACCTTCCATTCGGAGCACCATGTGGCTTCTGCTTAAGAAAAGCCTCTAGCTGGTCACTGCTCTCCCTGTGGATCACAAATGAAACAGAATGATTCCAGCAGGAGCAGGGTCTCAATGGGATCCGTCAGCACACACCTGTCCTTCCAGAAATGATCACCGGCAGCTAGACAGGGGTAAAGAGCAGGACCTGTTGGCCAAGGGCAGAAGAACAGCGTGTTCTGATTAAGTAAAGGCTACACCTTAGCAATACTGAGGAAGCATTCAGCTCAGACGGCAAAAAGTTGGGAATCATAAAAGGAGGAAAAGTCTACAGGAGAGCCTGTGCAATTTGAATACAATCTAAAAAACAAAATAACTCAAATAAGAATGAGAGCCATAAATTTTACATATTAAAATATAGGACCTGAAGTGAGAAACATGCTGTCCTTCTTCACAGTACAGGGTTACTATAACTCGTACTAGCTCCATGACTGCAAGTCCCTAAAGAAAATGTTATCTGCCGTAACAGAATAGTTAACTTTGGGAATTCCCTAGTGGTCCAGTGGTTAAGACTCAGCACTTTCACTGCCGTGGGCCTGAGTTCAATCCCTGATCAGGGAAGTAAGATCTCACAAGCCATGTGACACAGCCAAAAAGAAAAAAACACCAGAAGAGTTAAGTTTGTCATCTGCCCAATGGCCAAGTAAGTGTTCAAAGTAAGCTAAAACAAAGCAACTGTTACATACACTATTAATTGGAATGGAGACTAAGTCGTCAATATTACTGTAAATCTCTGAGAAAAGTTGCTAATCATTAGCCGTATGTAACACTGACAGTGCTATATAGTATTGTTTTAACTCATTAGATACTATAACTAAAAATGATATTGCTTTAACAAGCATTTAATACTAAATGCATGCTGGCTAAAAAATAACTGAATGAACATTAATAACATACAATACAATAATAACAATATCAAAATTGCATTAAAACCTATAGATATTTGATTTGATGGGAAGGTGGCTCCTTCATTCATGAGAAATTGCATTAAATACATTCATCCCTCACTCCCCAAATGAGATCGTGCTTGCTAGGTGTCCAGTGACCCATCACCTCTCTAATGCCTCCCCCACAGGTCTGCGGTGGCCATGTAAACTTTTATGATTAGAAGCTAGTCCCCGTGACACCTGCACTGTGCCCCTCCTGGTCTAGCCTGTCTCCTTCCTGACGTGATACTCCATCCTACTCTCCAAGCCCTCTGAGGGCAGCCTCCAGGCCCAGCACCACTCCCTGTGAGCTATCCTTCTCTGCAGGCTGCTCCCAGCCCCATCAAGCCTGTCAGCCGACTTGTAGCATCACTGCTGCTCCCACTGCCACTGCAAATGGCCACAGGGTAAAGAGGTAGCTGTCATATGCACAGGCCTCGGCAGGGGTGAGTACTCGGGAAAGTTAAAAATAGGACAACTGGATCCAGAAGGGAGTGGGCACCAGGACTTGGCAGGAGTCATCATAATATTTGGCAGAAGAAACATTATATTTCTATTTTAGTGTGTTTTAGTTATTTCGATATAGGTGTGGTTCTATTATACCAAAGTGGGTTATTTTGCTTAAAATCTAGTGGATTATACTTTGTGGGAAATTGAATGAATTTTAAAAATACACAATTTTTAAAACACTACTTTATGTACAAATCTATGAATGGATAATTATCAAATAGGAGACTATCCCCTAATAATTATATTTGACTTTGAGGTACACCATGCAATTTTTGATACAGATTTACCTTCATAATTATACTTTTCTTAGAGTATTAATAGCTTTCAGTTGGTAATTCTAATATTAAAATAAACACACACCAAAACACAGTGGGACCACACATCTACTAGCTGGCAGGAAAAAGGTCTTCAAATGCTGTATTTTCCCACAAGTAATAAATGCATGCTTAATTTTTTTTTTTTTTTAATAATAGAATATTGCTCAAAAAAGGGCAGGGAAGGGAGACAGGAATTTTTTTTTTTTCTGATTTAAACTTTGAATTTTATTCACATTGACACTGGCTCTGGCATACCCAAAAGAACAATATTAAGGGAAAAAAAAGAAATATTGACTTATGTAATCAGAAAAGTAACGTTGAGACAGGAATATTTTAAATACTAAGAAAAGGGAGAGAAACAGTGAGAATTGAAGAAGACTACAGAAATCAGGGGAAAGAAATTAATAAATCACAATAAATTAAAACTGCTACTTTGGAGTTCACTGCCGGTTCGTTTCTTATTGCCCTAATTTACAAGCTAACTGCATCATGCTGCAACGTAACTGAATCTAGCATAACGTGACCTCATATCTTTTTCTAGCTGGGCTCTTTAGTCACACAAATATCACTATTTACTTTTTCTCTTTAAGCTGTGATCATTTCGTCCAGGTAAAAGTGTACCAAAGTGAAGCTATCTCCTGTGAGATGCTCCAGGAAGGAGAATGAAAAGAAGGAGCCGTGATTCAAAGGTAACATGACATTCAAATTTTCTAGGACACAAATACCTATTGACAATGTGTCCCCAGGGAAAACATTTACATTCCTTCCGCTCCACACAGCCCCAGATTTGCTTTGAGGCAGTTCCACAAGTGGAACCACATCAGAAGAAAAGATATGAACAACTATTTTGGAAGAGGAATGAGAGGGGAAATAGCCTGGTTTTCAATCCAACTGTGGAAAAGCTGTGTTAAACTAGATGGTTTCACTGTAGTCAAGCTGCATTTGTACTGAGGTAACTTGATATTTAGAACGCTATAGAAGGACAAGATTGAACAGACACAAAGTGTTTGTCACTTGACTTAAAAACTAGCTCATTTTATTACAAAGCCATTAGTGAAATGTAAAACTTTTTAAATTTGTTATTAATAAGGCTATTTCATTTTTTAAAACATACAATTTCAACCAGATGACTTGGGGGGAGAAATTTTATAAAATTTCTATCAGCATATATAAAAAAGATTAAATTCTTTGAAAAAAGTGGAGTCAATGTAGTACAGAATACTTTGTCTACAAAAAAAGAAATCAATTCTTTTCCAAGTTGATGCAGAGCCATGGAATAGGATTTTGTTGATCAAAACACAATGAATATCAGAAGATCTATTCTTCTTATACTGTAAGAAAATCAAAATGATTATGGAAATAACATTGGTAATTCACATCCAGAATCTCAGAATGAGGGGCTATATGAATGGAGACCACAGAAAACAAAAGAAATTAACACATTATGTCTAGCTTCTGCTTTGTAAAGTAATAATAATAATAGTACTTATACTAGCAACTAAAAGGTACCCAGCTCTTACCCCGTGTAAAGCTCCTTATCTGGATTGTTTCATTTAATCTTCCAAACAACCCTAGGAAGGAGGTGATTATTGTCAGCGCTACCCTTTTTTTTTGGCCACGGGGCATGTGGGATCTTACTTCCCCGACCAGGACCAGGGTTCTAATCCGCACCCCCTGCAGTGGAAGCATGGAGTCTTAACCACTAGATCGCCAGGAAAGTCCCTGTTACCCCTACTTTATAGATGAGGATGAGGGGCAGAGAGTGACAGAGCTGGGCGGTGGTAAAAGCAAGGTAAAAAGCCCAGCAGTCACTCTCCCGAATTCACAACACCTAACAACACACTATACTATCCTGTCCTCAACAAGAGCAGCACCACAGAAGACACAGAACTGGAGACCCAAGGCCCTGTCCCACCACATTAGACAGCTCTCAGCTGGTCCGAAAGAAGACACTTGATCAACTGTTCACCATGAGCAATTCCTAACAATGTCTTAAAGAAAAGAAACTGGGAAATCCATATGCTTTTAACCATTTATGTTCGTTAAGTTGGAAGTTAAATATTTTTTTTAAAACTAATGTACAACTGTGAAATGTTATCAGTAACTTTTACTTTCAAAACTTAGCCTGGTTTCCTTCTACATCCTCACAGTGTTGTACAATACTATCTGTTGTTTGATTTGGTCTGTTTAATAAACTCTCACATTTAAACTGGACAACCATTTTCAACCACCTTTTTGTTACACATAATAAAAAACGTACCCAAAAAGAAAACATTAAACAAAGCATCTAATACAAGTATTAGTGACACACAATAACATCTCCTGTTATGTCTGAATTCATCCATCGGGCTGGAATCTCATACAAAATAAACCAAGATCTGCCTTATGGAGTTCTGTTTTTGTCTTTGACCCAAAGATCTGATCTCCCCTCCTGTTCCTACCCACCCACCATAAATCACCTGTCATGGATCACAAAAGGGACCAGGTGAGTGATTTTGGCAGACTCAGTGAAAAATCCATCACCGCCCAACAAAACCAACGCAGTGATTCGGTGCTACCAGCAATCAACCCATATCAGTCTCTCCCACACAGAAGACAACACTTATTTTCCCAGATTCCCTAGTACTACAAACAGAACTATTTTGGTTCCACACATTTCAAAGACTTTTAAAAATTCAGGGCAAACAAATGACTGTGGCAGCTTGCGGACACAGGTCCTTTGAGAAGTGCTTGAACTCACAACATCCAAATTTTGAGTCTTTAGCCTTTCACCACACAGAGACCTACAACACACTCTGTTTTTAGTCCAGTGGGAAGAAAAAGGAATTATTACTCAGTCTTACTATGAATAAATGACCCTCCAGAAGAACAACACATACCTTCCAGGAAACTATTAAATGCACTTAAGACAGAATTTTCTAAATGTCACTCCCCCAGGGCCCTGAAAATAGTCCATTCTCTCCACAGGATAAAACAACCTTATTTCTGAAGAGTAAGTTAATGCTAACGAAGGTCAGTTAGAAAAATATATCTGCATTCCATGACTTTAGAAGTTCAACCTGGGCTTTGCCCGACACTGTTTTAAAAAAATTTTTAGTACATGTTGTAAATCACCTCGGGATGCCCGTGTGAAAGCAGTGCTGCCTGGGAACGTTTGTGTCATATTGTAGCACACTCAGCTGCTCCATCCCCACGAACGGCACTTGCAATGAAAACACTGCCATATATCTTGATTTGTCAGAGAACAAATCAGTTTTATCTGTTCATTTTGTGGTTTAGTGTCATAGGTATTTTAGAAAACATAATTTATAATTCCTCATGCAATTATATATGAAATTAACTCATCTCACTTTTCCAGAAGCATCAAAGTATTTCAGATTAAGTAGAATGCACTCATAATGTTTTTGAAGTTCTTGTCTCCCAATCTACTACACGAAGAAAAGATAAATAAATAAAGGAAAAAGAGGGGAAAGTAAGTAGCATTTTAATGAGTTAGTCTAGTTATATTAGGCCTTGTAGAGGCTTTTATTTATATTCACTATCACAACAATGTCTAATGATGCCATAGAGAGGCAGAGGATAGTGACTAAGCCACTGTCTCAAGAAGCAGAATGCCTGGGTTTGAACATCTGAACCGTGGCTCCATCACTTACTTGCTGGACGCCCTGGGGTAATTCACTTAACCTCTCTGTGCCTTAGCTTCCTCAGCTGTAAAATGTAGATAATCGTACTTATGCCACACATGGTTTGTGAGCATTAAATGTGCCACATGCCTGGCATACAGTAAGCTCTGTGTTCACTAGCACTATAATTAGCAACAATATGCACACCACTCCTTTTTTTCTTTTAAGGACTAAACATACATGAAAACATAACAAAACTATGTCTTACTAATTAATACCGAGGTATTCCAATGATAGACAAGAGAAAAATATCCTACTGGTGTGTCCTCTTTGGGTGATAAATTGGTTAATTTTGTAAACTTCAAGACAATGCAGCCAAGGTTCCTTACCAAGTACGAAATGACACCTCAGTCTCCTGGGGGAACACACCACACCCATAAGTGTTTTAATCCCCCCGATTTACAACAGAGTTGGACCTATTCTTTTTCATTTACCTGGCTGAATTAGTATCTGCTGAGAGACTCAGACAAATTCATAATCTTATTGGTCACAACAGGAAATTTCCCTTTAATAAGTAAGACAGAAAAGCAGTTATTGATCTTAATTGCATTTGTTTAAACTGCAAATGGGTGCATTTTAATATCCACTAGGGGTTACAAGTGAAAAAAGGAAAATAGTAGCAGATTATAACTTAATGTGTTATGTAAGATATCTCACGATAAAACACTGGTTTCATAATTAAAACTCTTTGTTCATATGAATTGATATTTTTGGTCACATGAGTACATTTTAACATCTATTATCTGATTTGGGTTACATAAATCCTGACCAATCCTTGCTATGCCCATTATGAAAACCCACCTAAATATTTATTGCAGTCAAATACTTCTCTCTATCCAAGAGCCACCAACATTATCACATAGGAAGAGAGTGATCCCCACCTCTGAGGACAGACCTCAGTGTGAGCTGAATGATTCCAGAAAAGCACACAAAAGGGAGATGATCGGAATGGTACCAATGACACTGTTAGGAAAGGGTGCAGGGTAGGTGGCCAAATACATCTGACTTCTAACTAGGACCATCTCACACCTTCTAAGCTACAGAGAAGACTATGCAAAGAAGTTGGGTCAGTCTTAGGACGATAAAATACAGAAGGGAGACGGAGAGATGATCATCTCTTTCCCATGCCCAGCAGGATCTGAGGTCCTCTAGAAACAAACCACCAAAAAGGGATTACAGCTCATTGCTCCTGCAAGCCTGGGAGTTTTCATGATTTGTTTGACAAATTCCCTACCTCCCATAGTGAGCTGTGCTCAGTCAATTCAAACACAAGGAGAAACCTTCCCTAAGAGTTTTCCCCAATGACTCTTTCAGAAAATCTCCATCTTACTGCACAGAGCAAAAACCAGAGGCTAAAAAATAGACAAACTGTCATCAGTTATTAATTCCTGGGCCAAGGGACATCGTTAACACAGGACTGTCATTGTGAAACTAGTAAGCGTTCAGTAACTAACCCACACAATGCTGTGTATGTGTTTTTTAAAGAGGAGAATGACCAAAATGCGGTAAGAACGAGACTGTTATAAAAACAAAACAAGCAATCAATTAACTAAGGTTTCCTGAATGACACAATGTCTTTTAACTCTTCTCCCACATTAAAAAACTTAACTCTTTACCACAAGGCAGAGGTAAGGAAGAAAGCAGGTCAATGCCAAAATTATTTTTTAAATAATCAGCCTTTCACCTGCAATGAACTAACTTAGCCATTTTTTTTTTTTTTTTTTTTTTTGGCCGCGCATTATGTGGGATCTTAGTTCCCCAACCAGGGATCGAACCCACGGCCCCTGCATTGGAAGCTTGGAGTCTTAACCACTGGACTGCCAGGGAAGTCCCTGCAATGAAATAACTTACAAGAAACTTATTTTCAAAGGATAACTATGTTCTCACATAAACAGTGGAGTTGGTCACTCTGATTGTCCAGCATGGCCTAGGCACAGCAACTGTACTTAACACCTAATTTACTGACCACTCCTAAATCCTTCTAGATCATCAAAAGAAAATGAATCTTTCACATTTGCTTTGAAACCCAAAAACTTGGCTATTATAAAATATTAGAAATAATAACAAAGAATATGCAAATTATACATTATAATATTCAGTGAAAAACACAGATGAAAATATTGCATATATGACCTCAACTATGTAAAAAAATGCCTAGCACTGTAACTAAAGAGGAGTGTCCTAAAATGGTACCTACATTTATTTCTAGGTGGTAGGTCCAATGGGGGGGTGTGGGGGGTTTGTCTTCTTTTTCCTTTTTCTGTTATTTTTTAGTTTTCTATAATTAATAAGCACTAGCTTGTTATTAGAAAACGTTGTTTTTTAATTTATAAGTTTATAAGGAGCTTAGGTATACAAAAATGGGGGTCTCACAAAATAAATTCTCATAAAATGCCATCCCAAGACAGCAAGTTCCATTTTGTTATTTAAACTCAGAACAAGCTCCCCACTCAATTTAAACATATATATGTTCAGTTACCAATTCCAAAATGTCAATCTTTGGTTTAATGCCTGTAAAATATAGTTACTATTAGTTTGAATTCTAGACTAAATTGGCAGACTACAAATGTAACGCCACAGAATGGGATATTGGTTAAGTACACATTCTCTGAAGCTGGTTTTTAGTGTCAGCTAAGCTGTTTACCTCTTTGAATGTCAATTTCCTCACTGGTAAAATGTGGACAATTATATCATGCACTTCACGGGGGTTATGAGGACTGAATGAGCAAATATATGTGAAGCACCTAGAACAGTACCTGGTGTATGAGAAGCAGTAAATAAAGTGGAGCTTAATATTACTAATTAGTTAATAATATTAACTCTATCAAATATATTCATAGCATGTCTGTTATGTAAAAGTTTCCATTTCCCTCGCAAAAATTAAACTATGGCTTAATCTAAGCTAATTCTGACATATTACATTTATCCTATTCCAAACATGAGATAGTCCAAATAGGTAAATTTCTCAGAAAACTGAGGCTTACCCTTTTCAGTACCTACATCATTTTATTTTTAATCCTCAAACCCCATTCAAAACCTTCAAGTTTGTTCTGGCTAAACGGCTACTTTCCAGAAGCCTAAATTTGCCAAAACCTCCTTCTAGACAAGATTGAGAGAACAGAGTCAACATAAGCATAACTTATTGCCAGGTCCTATCACACATTTTATTATATATTTATAGTTTATTTTCTATCTTTCCTACTGGAATGTATCTTGAGGGCGGAGGCACTGTATGTTTGGTTCTTCACTGTGTTCCCAACACATAATAGGCACTCAAGAAATATTTGTTAAGTGAATGAATGATATCATAGTGTGTGAAAGAACCAGAAAATTAAGGTATAATAATCTTTAAAAGTTTCTGTATTGTGTTCCTCTCCATGAAAAGGGAACAGTAAAACTCAGCTACATTTCTTCCAATGGTGCTCTAAAAGACTAACGATCTTAAACTGCTTCCTTCCCAAATAATTCTGATCTCTCTCTTCCCTTGCAGAGTATGTAAAGCAGACGCCCTTTCAAAGAAGTCTCCCCCTTCCCTTAAGGAATCATCGTATTCATAATAATAAAACACGACACTTAAATTTTTATTTATTACTCTGGCTCTGGAGTATCACCTTAAGCTGGTAAAACTGGTCAAAGCTTTTGATTAAGAACAGACCACCCTCTTAACTTGGCTCCCAGGATGGTGGGCCCAGTTTTCACACCTGGGAGATGATTAGGCCTTGTAGAGCCAAATCACTGAGGACAGAGGTTTGACTGTGCTATGAGCCTTCCAGCATCTCATTCTTTGATTTACAAAAACGACAGAAAGAATGTGTTGGATGCATTTCTCTGCCGAGCTGGAGCTGGAAACTGACAGAAACCTCGGCACTATTTGCATATAGCCTGCAGCGATCTTTTCCAACCCGAGTAACCAGCTTGTAAAACAAGAGCGCAGATTCGCCGTTCTGTCCTGGGTGGTATTTCTTCAAACCAAAAAGGGGCCGACAGGGAAAAACCTTTGTGTTTTCCCTCATTGACACACAAATAATTTTGCCAATTACTGCTTTTGAGCAAGTAGAACCTTGATATAAGACTCTTTAAAACTCTCAAAGCCACTGTCAAAAAAAAAAAAAATTGCTTTTCAAAGCACTGGATTTTAAATGCTCATCACAATCATGTGAAATCTACGTGGCACTTCGGAAACCAAACCAAGGAGCCTCTGAGTGACCAACGGCCAGCTGCACGCTTGCTCTATACCCTTGCCTCCGCACAGCCCTCCTCTGAGCTCTGTCACACTGCAGACAGAAGGGGCCCCTGACACTGCAGGGCTCCTCTTCGTGTGCCAAGGTGCCTACATAAGTCACAAATAAGCTGCCCACCAACTATGCAATGAATGAATTACTGTGGAGTCGTTATCCCATAAAAATGCTTAAATACAATTATAATTGTATCTGAGAAAATTTGGACATTCAAAGTATAAAGTAAAATGTACACTAAAATAAGAAGTAAAAGGACCTACAATTCTGAAATTTCACAATTTCGCAAAGAATTAACTGAAATTATAAGATTTAGATGACAGAGCTCTTATCCATATAAAAAAGGAAAAAAAAAAGAAAGCAGGGAGTTTTTAAAAAGCGTTGGAATATTACAAAATGCTCTATGGCCAAGAATTTTTCACTGTTTATCATGAATGTCAAAACAGACTTTATTAAGAGTTGGAATATGATTCGTATAGTACCAAGACTGAGAGTTGTACCAATGGAAAGCTTTAAATATAAAGGATCTACCCAAAAGGTAACAGCACTGTCTATTGTATCATTATTGAATGTGCTTTTTACCGCATGAGTTCCTTTAACGGAATCGCTACTGCATCTTCTTAAAGCACAAAAAAGAGTGGGTCTTCAGCAAATGACTCTACCCTGCATTTTAAATCCATACATTAGTAAAAGACAGTTATACTCTTGAAGGGAATAGAATAAAAAATTAATCACAATATAAAAATTGTATCAGAGTTATCACCAGTTTTAGATTGTAGGTTTCCTACTCATAACTCCTCAAGAGCTGTATATTTTTAATGGGACATACTTTAATTATTAAATAAAAGTTATATATCACTGTGGGTCAACCTGTTTAACCTGGATCATTTTACATGAATGTCAAAACGCAGAACTAGATGATCAGTCCCCTCCACGTCTTAGGCATTAATGACCAAATTCCAAATAGAAGGATTTTAAGCAGTTTTAAAAATACACCAAAGCTAATGGCCACCATGGCCAATTGCCCCAAACAAAACAGATAACTGTAAACATTGCTAAACCCTTCCATCATAATAGAGAAAATAATGAGCCTGTTTTTTTAAATGAATTATTTCCACTGATAATGGTTTTTTCAACTGTACATTCTGGCAGAAATTGCAAGGTCAGATGTAAAGTGAGATAAGATTTGTTTTTTAATTCACTGCCCTTAACACTTCTTATCAAGTACTTCCTACCCAACAGCTAGACATTCCACAAATCAAATTGGATGGGGTGTTCACCCTCTACAGATTTACCTGTAGACAATAATTCCATCAGCTGACCTTTAAACGAGCCATAATTACATACTTATATATTTTAAATAACATATTTATGACAATATAAACAAATATAAGGAATACAGAACTATAAACACTTGTATTAGATATTCATTTCTAAGTATGTATTAGACAAAGAAGTAAGATGAGCATTATTTTTCCCCTGGCATTTAGTTAAAAAGTAGTGTTTCAGGTTTTGCTATGTGCCGGTGAACAAACATGTATGCACACACACATACATGAATATTTAATTTTATATAGCAGAGGAGGGAAGAGCATGGGGGCTTGTTAGAAATTTGTGTCAGCCCAGCCAGTGTTTTATATTTTGGCCCATCCAGCTCTAATGAGGGTTGAAACATGGTTAACAGCAATTTTGGGGAACTTTCTTAGCTGTCTTTTGAGAGCCACAGAATTTTGTAAAAAGCAGCTTGTTTGTTAAAAGGTTGCTCCAAGGCCTAAAACTTCTAAATATGTACCTTTTTTTCAACATTGCCCTTATGAAGAAAAAACTTCTGAGAGTCTCCCAAACATAAGAGTTTAATTAAAGAAGAAAACATAGAAAAAAAGAGAGAGAGAACCAAAGAAAGAAACTAAGAAAGACAAGGCAAGAGATCATTTAAAACATTTTCAGTAGGGAGAATGTCAAACTTTTAGAACATGAAAAACCTTTCAGCTCTAGACAACACATGTCTTTTAACCATCCTCTCTCAAAAAGAAAAACAAAAAGTGATTTTTCTGAATTCCTTTCCAAGGTTATGATTAAGCTTATTAATTTTTTATTTGAAATCATAGTATTTGCAGGCATTTATAGGATTAGGGTTTTCATTAAGTTTAGCAAAATAAAAATAATTCTGAATTAAAGCAGCAAACATAAGTTTTAGAGTTTTTTAGAATTTAAGAGAATGGGATTCAAAGACTTAAGAGACACATCAACCAAGTGCAATATATAGATTTGTATGGCTCTTGATGTGAATAAACACTAAAAATATATACATATATATAAAATAATTAGGAAAATTTGAGGCTTGACTGGATATTTTATGATATTAAGGAATCATTATCTTTCTTTTTAGGCGTCATGCTGGTATTGTGGTTATGTTTTGAAAATAGTCTTTAAGAGACACTTAGTAAAATATTTATGGACAAAATACAAGGTCTAGGATTATTTTAAATAATCCAGTGGGAGAGAGGTGCGAAACGGGTAAGGCATAGATGAAACAAAATCAACCATAAATTGCTAATTGGTGATCCTAGCTGATGAGTTCGTGAGTATTTAATACACTAGTCTCTCAACTTTGTATATGTTATATATTCCCATAATAAAACATTTTAGAGAATTAATTTAAGAACAGAGCATTTCAAGCACTGAATAACTTAAAATGAAAGTGTATTCATTTCTAATGATGAAATTTACCTTAACAGTAGCTTCTATGTAAAGTTCTTCCCAATATGTGGTATGTTGTAGAGCTAGTCCACTGGAAAGTATATGATAATTAATAAATGAATAATATATAAAATAATAAATAAATAATACATAAATTAAGCCATTCCATTCCTTTTTTAATATAAAATATTTTTTATTTAAAAAGGTTTTTTTAATTTGTTATACAATTTTTAAAGGTTACTTTACATTTAGTTAGTACAAAATATTGGCCATATTCCTTGTGTTGTACAATACATCCTTGAGCCTATCTTACACCAAATAGTTTGTACCTCCTACTCTCCCATCCCTGTATTGCCCCTCCCCGTCCCAACTGGTATCCACTAGTTTGTTCTCCATATCTGTGAGCCTAATTCTTTTTTTTTTTGTTATATTCACTAGTTTGTTTTATTTTTTAGATTCCACATATTAGTGATATTATACAGTATTTGTCTTTCTCTGTCTGACTTATTTCACTTAGCATAATGCCCTCCAAGTCCATCCCTGTTGCTGCAAATGGCAAAATTTCATTCTCTTTTTATGGCTGAGTAGTATTCCATTGTATATATGTACCACCTCTTCTGTATCCATTCACTGCTGATGTACACTTAGATTGCTTCCATATCTTGGCAATTGTAAATAATGCTACTATAAACATTGGGTGCATGTATCTTTTAGAATTACTGTTTTGGGGGTGTTTTTAGGATATATACCCAAGAGTGGAATTGCTGTGTTATATGGTAGTTCTTTCTTTTTTTTTTAATTGGGGTATAGTTGTTTTACAATGTTGTGTTAGTTTCTACTGTATAGAGAAGATGGATGGACCTAGACACTGTCATACAAAGTGAAGTAAGTCAGAAAGAGAAAAACAAATATCATATATTAACGCGTATATGTGGAATCTAGAAAAATGGTACAGATGAACTGGTTTGCAAGGCAGAAACAGAGACACAGATGTAGAAAACAAACATACCGACATGAAGGGGGTAAAGCGGGGGTGGGGGGGATGAATTGGGAGATTGGGATTGACATATATACTCTAATATGTATAAAACAGATAACTAATAAGAACCTGCTGTATAGCACAGGGAACTCTACTTCCATTCCTTTTTATATAAATATTCTCACTGCTTTGGTTTTAACTCTTATTCTATTTATTCTTATCATAGTTACTAGTTCATAGACTGAAATTATTCACCCTACATACAATGCCTTCAAACAGATGAGGTCCAGATAAATACTGACAAAACATCTCTAACTTTTGATCAAAAGAATCTGGATCTCAGCAATCCCCTAAGTACCCTTTGAATAACTACTTCTTTGAGTCTAACAGTTATTATTGGAGTGTTTTGCCACCCCAAGCATAGCCAAAACATCACTGACTGTGGAATGATGACATAGAATAACCTGGAAATGGTGATCGCTGATCAATAAGGAGTTAACTTATATTTCAGTTCTGATAAAAATAGCTAATGAATGGGAGCCAACTGCACAGTGATACACACACACAAAAATTCTTCGTGGATAAAATTTAGCAAAAATGAACCTTAAGAACTGTTTTCATTCAGTCAGAAAACAATGCCTGCATTCCTACAGACTGCACATTGTGCTATGCGTCACTGTTATAAGGGAACAAAATAGTTTCCAGCTCACGAGTCCAAATCTAATAATTAAAGACAGTAAACTGGCACTTTTTAGGAATCCATATTTCTCCAGGGTAATAAATATCTTCAAGTTTATTTGTTCATTCTTCTAACATCGACTAAATGCCTAGCACAAGTACCACCCTTGTGTTCTGAAGAAATGGGCCTGTGAGAGCGGAAGAGTTTCACCAATAAAAATCAAAGCCAACATTAGGCCTATCTTTAAAATGAAGACAACAATGGACAGAAGAGGCAAATAAACAGCTTTCCTTTAATAATGCAAAGTACGATTTCCTAGAAGTTTTAACCCATTATTTCCCATCTCATCATCTATTTCCAAAAGCTAACAAGAGGAAGAGAAATTCTTGAGCGTTTTTTCAGGAGTAAAATGAACATTTAGTTAAAAATTAGCACCAGACCTGTAAACAAATTTTATATGCATTTCTATTCTCTGAGCCTCAATATTCAATATTTCTGAGCTCAGAGGGTGAAAATCAACTAGTCATCCACATACTAAACTTTTCTCTGTAAGCTCCATGAAAACAAGGCTTTTTTTTTCAGTTCTTTATCCCCAGAACCTAGAACAATGACTGACACACAGCAGGCATTTCATACTACTGAATTAATTAATTTGAAGATGAGAATTGCTAAGGAATATGCTTTATTTGCATATCAGGAATCATTTTGGCTTCATAAGCAAAAAATGCATATTTGAATTCCTCAACCTACTGTAGGCCCACTTTTTAGTTTTAGGAGTTGGCTTCAATAAACAATTCTGGGGCTTCCCTGGTGGCGCAGTGGTTGAGAGTCCGCCTGCCGATGCAGGGGACACGGGTTCGTGCCCCGGTGCGGGAGGATCCCACATGCCGCGGAGCAGCTGGGCCCGTGAGCCATGGCCGCTGAGACTGCACGTCCGGAGCCTGTGCTCCGCAACGGGAGAGGCCACAACAGTGAGAGGCCTGCGTACCGCAAAAAAAAAAAAAAAAACCAATTCTGTGAGGTTTTTGTTTTTAACGAAATCTATCTCAGTTACCTTGAAGAAATATCTCTATATATTTCATCATGGAAATGAAATATGTATAATTTATCATTATTGAATATATGTAATCATTATCAAATAAATATAATTACTATATATTTAGTAAGCACCCAATCCAAAAAGTCCTTCCTTTTAGGCCTTATGTCAAAGATCAAAAGAACAAGCATTAAATAAGAATGAAAAAAAAAAAAAAGAATGGACTCCTACCCCAAGTCTACATTCCCCGTGATCAGGTCTGTCACTGGACAGTCCTGTGGTTAAGGACTCTGACTCAGGAGGTGGTTAACTAGCCTTCAGATCTCAACTCCTCCATCTACTAGCCCTGTGCACCAGGGAAAGTTAACTTCTCTCTATTTGCCTCAGTTTCCTCATCTATGAAATGGGAAACATATAACTTACTTCAAAGAGCTGTTATGAGAATTAAATGAGTCAGTACATGTAAATCTCTTAGATGAGTGTCTGACAAATAGCAATTGCTCAATTTATGTTACCTAGCACTATTAAAACTCTAAGAAATCCTTGTACATCAACTATACTTCAATAAATAAATTTTTTAAAAAAACTAAGAAATCCCTTGTTTTATACATCACAGGGGCTCATTAATGACTTCCTGATTCTTTTTTTAATATTAAACTGAAAAAACAACAGAAATGCATCTGTATCATGTACAAGTTTCACACTTATGGATAAATTAGGGACAAAGTGAACTGTTCATCAAAATTGGATAATATGGTGGAAATAACAACTTCCCACTTATTCAGAGAGGAATTCATAGAGGAAGTGGAATTTCGTACTTTTTTTTTTCTGATTAGAAAAAGAAGAAAATCCCACATAATCCCACTACCCACCCAGTTGATATTTTAATATATCTCCTTTGTTTTTTCCTATGCATATAAGTGAAATTTTATATAACTGAGACTGTATTTGGCACTCTGCTTGATTCACATAACATTGTATTAAATGCTTTTTTGTGTCACTTGTTAAAAACATCACTTTAAATGACTATATACACTTAATTATTCTAACACAAGTAAGAAAAACTGGTGACTAATAACACTTCCTCTTGAACTCATAATTTTTACATACTCATGACCCCAAAAATAACCAGCCAGAAAGGATTTTTGCTTATTTATTGTTCAGCATGTTTGTTCTTAAATAAAATTTTCTTGTCAAAAATAAATTTTAATATAAATTTTAAAATAAATTTTAAATAGGAAGCAGGAAAAAGATACCCATTTACAAATTAAGTCAAATGTACACAGTGAGGAATCACGTTGCCATCACTGCCACCTCCCAGAGTCCACCAACCACCTTGGTAAGTACAAATAGCTACTTAATCAGTGAGATAAAGAACTCTCTGGACAATGCAGAGAGGCCCATGACTATTACCAAAAGCATTATGGAGCAAAACTGAAAGGATGAAAAGGAAACAAGAAAGACGAATAAAGGGAATGAAGAGTTTAGTGGGGGAGGGTTACTGCAGAGCAGTTCCCTAGGTTAATACTCCTCTTCCAAAAGACTGGAAGACTACTTTTGATCCACATATATTGACTCATAGTTCAACATATAACATAAAACGTGCTTGTTGTTCATTAGACTTTAGGCTACCTATTCCAGAAAAAGCCAAGAGCTTGCCATCTTTAGGCTTTTTGCATATGCAAAACAGCAGGTCAGATGAATCCTGCATCTCATATCCTTGAGAATCACAGAGAGTAAATGGTATGTGTTCTGGGATAGGGAGGGTTTAGGTCAGTTAAAAACATAATGCCCATGATTTATGACATTATCTTGTGCCCTTATCCTCTCTTGGGTCCAAATATCTGCCTTCAAATAAAGAAGGTACAGTAAAATGGGGAGGGGGGGGCAGGATTGGCAACCCCTAAATTCCATTTTAGTGGAATTTCTATCATTCTTTATAAGCAAATATTCTTTCTTAATAAAATCTCTTCAGTTCACCTGGAGGAAATGCCATCTCAGAAAAAGAAACTGACTATCCTATGCTCACGAGAACATGGGTATGCTGTCTCTCATTGGAACGTGAGTATCACTCCAAAATAATGATATTGCTAATCTGAATACTATTCCAATTCAATTATTGAAGCCCTTTTCTGGTCATGTCAAAATGAAAAATCACATTTCAAGAGTCTCAATTTGTAAAATAGGCTCACGAAACCAGCTCTCCCTGAAGTTTACTTTGGCCCAACTTTTCCAACACAGGAAGAAGAGGTTCGGAAACACTCAGTTTCTCTGCCACAAATGCATTTGCTAGCAGGTCACCCAATGACTTTCCCATCTTGGGGGAATTACCTAAACTAACAAACAAATAAAACCAAAACAAAACAAAAAACTAGACACATAAAACCTCAGGCCTCAGATATGCAGTCACATTTTGTTCTGCCTCCTTTTCTAGATTCCTCCCACTCTGCTGTTTCTCCAGCACATGAACGACCTGTCTTATCATGCACTCTGTTTCGTCTGTAATAAATATGCAGCAAAATGCACAAGTGTGATGATCTGAATGACAACAGAGACCTAATACATTCATTTCCAAATAAACAATTCCAAGTTTTTCCATTTACCCAAAACAGAGATCAGCAATCTAATTTAAAACAAAATAAACAAACTGTGATTTTCTTCCCCATCTGTAAAATTATAGTACAGGACCTAGCGATAAAACCCTTGTTTACCTACAAAATAAACTATATCATGATCTAGAGCACCTTCAGGATGTTGATTCAACTCTTAAAAAGTGTAATATTTAGTCATTTTTAACCGTGGTTTTCAAAAACTTTGGGGAAGCAAATATTCACTTTTGACTTTTTTCTTCTTTAGTCCTCCACTGCAGACCATATTTCTTGCTAGTGGATCTCACCTTGGTGAGCAGAACCCTCAGTCCACACTACTGAATGGAACAGTGTGGCTCCCTCGTGCAAATTTCCTGAGAGCCCCTTCCCTGAGCATGTGCCAAGAATCAAATTTTGGCCACTTAGTGCTCTGTGCTCCACATGTGAGCTCACGGCGTGTTGAGCAGCCATGCTAACTGAGATGGATAGCCCTGTCAAACAGGAAGCTGGCACACCAGGATGCAAGCAGTGGGATACAATGACCTTTACATTCAGAGAAAAATATCCCTAAAATGGCATGAAAAGTTTACGGTGGGGGAAGGAGGGGGGATTCTTTTATTTCATTTAGGTACATAGCATGAAATAAAAGCAATGGTGCCCACTATGCAATTTGCTCGGGATCAAATCTTGAATCCCTCACCCAAGAAGGAAAGTTGTCAGGGAAAGGAAATGAATCATCCTTTATCACACTGCTTTGAAAGCAGTGGACTCTACGATTCAGCTGTATGTATTACTGCACCCAGACAGGCCAAGTGCTGGGATTCAGACTGCACTTCAACTCACAACAATCCATGGCCCTGGAAAAACATTCTTGACCTCCTGGTTTCAGATGAGTTGCTTTCTTGGTAGAACTAAGATATAATTTGAATATTTAATTAAAACTTTTTTTAAACAGTAATAATCTGATTACAAAATCAGAGTCAAGAGCTGGGGAATTTAAATTCCATGTCCTTGGTCACCATATTTTGTAACTTTTTATAAACTGTTTAATCTCTCATAGCTTCCTTCTCTCAATAAATAGAGGCTTGGACTAATAGTTCTTAGTAAGTATATGAAGAGGAATTCATTTGAAAAAGTAGCAAAAATCCATGGCACATACACAAATGTTAAGTAAGGACAGTAATAAAGGAAATTAATATATGGAACAAGATCTGGAAGTCACTTGTTTCTATCCTTTAGTTCTAACCATTATCATAATCTATACAGTTCAATAATTTCAGCTAAAAAACAAAGATCATCATTCCATTGGGTCAAAAATTTATTTTCCCATTCTCCAAGGTTTGGGGATTTTTTGCTATTTGTTTTGTCAATTATCTGGCATAAAAGAACAATGGGCAACACAAGCTCACAATGGATTCCCCAGTGCTATACAATTCACACTGAAATAATGATGCAATTTTAATATTTAATTATATTTAATTAAATAGGTAAAATGAATTGATCACAAAGACACTGAGCATTTTTTTTTTTTAATGAATGGACCACATCAGAACTACAGAGAGGCTTTCAAAGATACAAAAGTACAGTATATAAGAGGCATACATTTTTTTCTATTTAACTAAAAGCTGATCATAATGTGTAAAAGCGGCAGGCCCAAAGCAATAAATAAATTTAGAAAACTGAAAGCTTATAATTCACATATTAAAGTTTGGATAAGTTAGGAGTCAAATGTCTCAGCACTCTGAGAATACCGATTTGGGGACTTAGAGAAAATAAGAGTTATTAATGCAAAAAAACCCATGATGATCACTCTGAAATGCAAGTGATGGCTTGAAATGGGATTTTGGTAGCTCTAGAGGTACTGGTCAAATGCTTCCCAATGCAACCAGAAAACCAGACTCTCCATGAAACATCCTGCTGTTCACTGTTTGGGAAAGATGTTAGATGTAACCACTCTCCTCCGATCCCTGTTTGGAGAATTATTTCGGGGAACACACTCTTCCTCAAATCATGACACACCCGAGGCACGGGGAGGAGAGGGGAGACGCGAGAATACCTTGTGCCTGCGCCGCGGAGCTGTGGGAGTAGCCCAGGGCCAGGAGCGCGGTCTCCACCAGCTGGCTGAAAAGCACGTCCTTGCGAACCAGGACAAACTCTGCGTGTTCTTCCCTGTTGTCATATTCAAGAGAGCCGTCCAACTGCTCTACCACACAAAAGACCGGAATCATCAAACCTGCAGGGACAAAACCCAAGAACAAAACACAAACATTACAAAGCAAACCCCAGTCATCATGAGAAGGGAAG
Source organism: Aethalodelphis obliquidens (assembly GCF_003676395.1). NCBI lineage: Eukaryota > Metazoa > Chordata > Mammalia > Artiodactyla > Delphinidae > Aethalodelphis > Aethalodelphis obliquidens. Next base: position 35,657,043 of record NW_020837946.1, on the reverse strand, counting down.
AGACAGTTATCATCTGTGGACAGTGGTTTGGATTAAACAAGCCTCTTAGTCAGATGCGCCTAATGGGAAAACTGTGGGGGTTTTTTCCCCCCCGTCCATTATTACTATCAGACTGCAGCAGAATTGCCCCGAGCAGTGGCAGAATCCCTCAGATTCTAGTCATTAAAAAGTGGACCACACCAATCAGAGGTGTCCTGACTGAGAGACCTCAAGTTCACAGCCGGAGCATAGGTGAGATAAAAGTGACCTTCCAGATCCTAGCATCCTCGTATCTATGGTCCTATCATTAACTATTAATCAGGACTAGTATTTTCAGATAAGATCTGCTTTTGTCTAGAAATGTTGTAAGATACCTAGTAATGGTCCTAAGCTATTATGTGAATATGTACAAGAAAATCAATAGGAATTTAAAAGAAGCCCCTCTTGTATCTTTTATTTTTCTAAATCCTGGTAAACAGGCCATCAACTAACCTGAAAATACCCTGCTCATGTAAGTCTTAACTGACATTTATGTCAAAATATACATACAAATATGAAACTTTGTCTTTTTAAAAAAATATTATTTTATATAATAACACCAGTTATCACTGGAAAGGAATACCTCTGCTTGGTTTTCAAAGAAAAGAAGTAAACTACCCTAAAGAATAAAGCAAATTAGTGTAGTTGAAAATCTGTTGAAATCTGTTGTCACTGAAATATTTCTCTCCTTTGTATCAATATGTGAAAAGCTAAAAAATGTTTAATTTGCCAAAAGTGTTTTATAAAATGTTTTTTATTTTTTTAAAAAAGTCATACAGGTATTTAAATCTAAACGTAGCCATGGCAAAAGAAGATCAAAATTTTACCAACATACGAGTAATAAACATGGACTCTGCCCTACATAATTCACACAAATTAGTATGTTACGGAGTGAGGATCTACTCCAGGTCTTCTCTTCGTGCAAGAAAAATCAAAGGTTATGAAGGAAGAGCGGGCAGGCAGAGAGATGGGGGAGGTGGAAGACGGGCTGTTCATGATGATGTCGCTTCACAATAAAAATAAGACCTCTGTGTAAAATGACACGTGCAAGTATGGCCTCTCACACACAGAACGCAGAGGAGTTTCTCTAGAAGCCCCTCCCTGTTGTCCAGACCCTAGAAGCCTCCTGACTCACTCTGATCTGGAAAGCAGAGGGTGGGAACAGATACTCTGCAAACTACCAGGTCACAGATTTAGATTTTTCTGCTAAAGATAATACAGTGGTGCAACTGGTTCCCATGTGCTAATTATTATTATTAAAGATAGTAAGTGTTGGATGTAATTATTAAATATAATCATTATTAATAATACTCATTAAGAATTGTTATCATTAAAGATCACGGTAATTATTACTAAGCCTGAACGACAGACTAGCAAGCCACACAATACCAGACCTGGGACAACTACTAACTTAGTGTTCACGCCAAGGAACAACAAAGCAGCATTATCGTCCATTGCTCATATACTATCTATGGTATAGACTCACGGAACATAGGAAATAAGGATGGAGCAGACCGATTGTTTTACATAAAGAGGAGAATTGAGCCTAGCCACGTGGTGCCTTACAAAATATTTTTTTTAATTGTGACCAGCACTGGCATAGCAAATGCTTATTTACTTATATGTCTGCTTTACTCCCCATTGCATGTAAGACATGTAGTGAATAATATAAAATAGATTTCCTCCAAATTGTCTCTGTGGTCATTCATTTATCCAACTCTTACTCCCTGAACACCTACTGTGTGCCAGGTATCCCTTGTGGCTCCAGTGATACAAATGAAAACAAGCCTTGCCTTGCTCCTGCCCTCAATGCAGTTGAAAAGTGTTGTAAAATCTTCCTAAGCAAGCATAATGGCATTTTATAGGACCCATTCGTGAGAGTCCTTACCAGCAGGGAATAGCCCCCATTTAGACCTTTTAACTCTTACATACTGGTATATGATCTTTGTCCAAGGAAGTAGGTTGATTTCTCTTTTTAATGATTTAAACGTAAGCACACATAAGGCGGTGCAGTCAGTGGTGCCATAAGCTACTTCACCACTAATACCTGTGTGTACATAAGTTTCAATGCCGAAAATCCACGTGCAGTTCCTAATGTCAACATCTAAGCGTCACTCATCTGGGAATCACAGATAAGATCTTTAAATGAATCCAGTTGCTCCACAAGCTATCATGTATCCATTACTTAGGAACCATAAATCTTCCTCAAGTCTATGGTCAAGTGAAAAAATTTAAGACCCCATTAATTTTTTTTAGTAATATTAACAGTTCATGAGTTAGAGATGAAATACAATACTAAAGCACAAGGATCTATACCATGTAGAGATTTATGTTTTGAAAATGGCAATGACCAAAATATTTCCTAAATATTTTAGTTCAGTGAGTAAAGGAAGCAATTGTTAGTACGTGACAGCAGTAACTCCTCACAGCCAAAACGCAAGCGCCAGTCCCTCACAGGCAATCGCCTACTTTCAAAAAAAGAAGGAAAAAAAAGGACTTTGAAGTCATTTATAAAACAAAACAGTATTAATCAGAAGTGTATGATAACAGAATCTGTTCGGAAAGCACATATACATGTGATACCAAAAACGATCATAAACAGGTTATATTTAATGACTAAAAAATGTACCTTTTTAGTAGAATTGGAGCAACCTAAACAATGAAATCTTTACAATGAAACGCAATTTTTACAAAAGAAGAAGAAGGCAGGAACAATAGATGCAGTTACTAGTGACAATGACAAGAGAAATGAAAACGGGTAAAACAGTACAATTGAAGTCAAATGTAAGGAAGAAGAAAATTAAGGCATAGGTTTTAAATGCCTTTAAAAACAGCAAATCCCTAGGAAAGAAAACTATAAGAGGATGAGTAGAAATATATATCAAAAAAATATATTTATCCATTTTGTCCCCCCATTCGCTCCAGGAAAAAAGAGGGGAAAAAAAGGAAGAAAAAGAGAAAAGTGACAATAGAGGAAAGGATAGGGAGAGTATGTGGAAAGCACTTCAAAAACTAAAGAATGGGAAGAATTAATAGATAAGTTCCAACAAAAGAATAACAGCAATAAAATTAAACTGCATCTATAAAAATTCAGAAATGATCAAGAAGAAAAAGAAAGACACTCTTGTTCTAGCCCTATACCTACAGCTTATGGCATTATTTTTCTTTTATTGTAGCACAGACCCATCTTCAGATGATCAAGTAGAGAACTTTGAACCTTTTGATTATAAGCCTCGCTAAGCCTTTTACAATTGCAGGAGGTAAGCAAATGGTTTAATCTAGAGGACAGGCACACAGCCCTAGCCATTTGCTAAAAATTAAGAGCTGTCCTGACAATTGGGATAAACGGTTAATTCTGTTATCACAGGAAAAATAAGCAACGGAACTTTCTCTACTGGAAAAATGCATTTTCCCAACTGTCATTAGTTATGATGCTCAATTGTCACTTTCATTATGACATGATCTCTGAAGAAGCGCGCATAATGATGAAGCGTTAACCTGGTCTTCACCAGCACAGCCCTGGGAACAGAGGGAACAGAGGCGTGAGGGGAGAGGATGGCTCTGCACCCGGGGGGCAGGCACTCTTAGGTGGAGTCCTGGCACTACCATACTAACCTGTGGGAGTGATCCTGGGAAATTTACCTGACCTCTCTGAGGCTCAAACTCCTCCCAGCTGAAATGCGGAACAATAGCATCTACATCCTAGACTGGTTGTGACAATTAAACAGTGGAAGGTAGTTAAACTGTCTGACAGGTAGCCCTCAAATAATGAAACCTATCTGGTTTTCTTTTTTATAAATTTATTTATTTATTTTTGGCCGTTGTGGGTCTTCGTTGCTGCACGCGGGCTTTCTCTAGTTGCAACAAGCGGGGGCTACTCTTGGTTGCGGTGCACAGGCTTCTCATTGCGGTGGCTTCTCTTGTTGCGGAGCACGGGCTCTAGGCACGCAGGCTTCAGTAGTTGTGGCACGCGGGCTCAGTAGTTGTGGCTCACGCGCTCTAAAGCGCAGGCTCAGTTGTTGTGGCGCACGGGCTTAGTTGCTCCGCGGCATGTGGGATCTTCCCGGACCAGGGCTCGAACCCGTGTCCCCTGCATTGGCAGGCGGATTCTTAACCACTGCGCCACCAGGTAAGTCCCTATTTGGTTTTCTTTCTACAAAAACAGTATTAATACCACTTCACAGAGGAAAAAAAGAGACCAATCATTTTCTTCAGGGTCCATAATCAATGCTCATGATACTTCCTAAAAAGCATTTCTTCAGAATAAAAATTATACTAATAATCACTGAATGGCCTAATTACTGAAGATGCAAATAATTAAGGCCAAAAATGTTCCACAGGCCCCAGAGCAAAAGGGTGAAAGTGTTAAAAGCACCATACTTTATATTCTAAAATATATTCTAAAATTGCCTATCCAATACAGGAGCCACAAGTGGTGACGGAGCACTTGAATGTTGACTAGTCCTGCGTTGAGATGTGGCGTGTGACATACACACTCAATTTCAACAATTTAATACCAAAAAATAATTATATTTAACACAAAAAAAAATTTTATGAACTGCATGTAGAGATAATATTTTAGATACATTGAGTTAAACAAAATGTATTATTAAAATTAATTTCACCTGTTTCTTTACCATTTCTTTAAAAGAAGCTACAAGAAAATTTAAAATTATACACGTGGCTCTTATTACATTTCGATCAGACAAAGCTGCTCTAAGCAATCTGCCAAATACCAACATACACAGTGGTTTTTCTGACCCAGGATAAATACACCACAAACTGATAAGCAGGACAATTGTGCGATTGTCTTGATGCCCCTCACTTATCTTTCCTCTGTGCTCCAGATCTTAGGAGACTTGAGTACAGATAGATTCTTGGTTAAACTCCAATATCTAACGTGATATCTTCTCCGCATCACTGAGCAAATTGTAGGCTATTGTTTTATTCCTAATTATATTAATCCAACTTCTTTATTAAAGAAAGGCTTTTTTTCCCCTTCCCTTCATTTTAGAGAACAGTTACAGTGTTCAGGAAATGACAAGACACTGGCATGAATGTGACCCGAGGAACAAGTACTCTTTAATGGGCTAGATCTAACCTAACAGAGAAAGATGAAAGAAGGTCCAGAGGCAGGGGGTCTAGATGACAGGGTTCTACCGCCTTCTGCGAAAGCTGGACACAAAACAACACGCTCATTTGCACAGCGCCTCCTAAGTCATCGTGTACTCTGACATACATACTTACCTTTGTTTCCTCCCCACGTTTACCCTGTGGGAGGGTTAGTATTACCCTCATCTGATAAATAAGGAAGCTGAAACTCTAGGAAAATAAGTAAGATGTCCAAAGAAACCAAGAGAGGAAAGAGTAGAGCAGCTCCGATTAACCAACTTTAAATCCCAAGCACACAGCTTTCTTGGGGGTTGAAAACAACACTCCAAAGCCCATGTCCACAGAAATCTAAAGGTGTGGGCTTTTAGTAAAGGGCCCTTCACCACACTTGCTGTGTCCAGTGGGTGACCTGCGTTGCTTGTAAGTGAATTTACCTTTCAATGGCCTATCACCTGTCAGGCACTGTGCTGGGCGCAGAGGAGGAACCAAACACAGATCCTGCCCTTCAGTCACTCACAGACAAAGAAAGGCTCAAATATTGGGTCCTTCTCTTGTGTGGTGCCCACGGTCTCTGGTCTCCTCCCCAGCCCCTTTGCCTCCTGGGTCCACCTTCATTCCTGGACCTGCCCCCTGAATGACAGGAATCAGTCTGAGATGACAGGAAGCCAGCCTTTCTCCTCCCCTCTTTCAAAGGGCTCCTAAAACCATCTGTTTCCAAAAGAAAGGCGGCCACAGGGCCCACTCCCTTCCCTCCGGCTGGCAGTAGATATGGTTCTATTACCTGAGAAGGTCCCTGGGCTAAATGAAGATTACAAAGGCTTTAGGGCAGAGTCTCTCATATATATCTGTTCTTTGTATAAAACTGAACCTGGGGTAAAACATCACGCTCAGCAACCACCACAATCGATAAATCATAGAACCCCAGAAACAATGAAACAAATTCTACCCTGGAGACCAAGTGAATAATACAGGGTTTTCCAAAGGACTGGCAGAGAAGGGAGTGAGGGGTGGCAGCTATCTTTTCTTATTGCAAATTTACTAGAAAAACAAAACACCCACTTCCTTGCTCTTTAACCTCCTATCCTCTCCCTCTCTGTCTCTGTTTCTCTCACACACGCACAAGCACACATTCACATTCACACACACACCCTGCGTCACAGACAAGAACAGAAAGAACTCGCCAATATTAACCTGTAGATGCTTCCTCCCACCCTAAAACAATAAAGGCAAGTTTGAGCACCAAGAACTGCTACCAGAAATAGAAAGAAAGGATAGGGTGTTCCTCACCTCCTTCTTGGGGTCCCAGGCAAAATCTCAAAATGGATCAAGTGTGTCTTCCCTACTCTCTTCTTTTCTGCCCCTGCTCTTCACTCCCAGGGCCTAACCTCCTGAGCTCTGGTGGCCCCAGGCTCCACATTCCACTCCAGCCTCCCATTCCCCCAGGGGCTGAAATTCCAAAGAGATTAATAGATAAAAAGATGCTACACTTCACTGTTTCAATGGCTTGGTAGTCCCTTAATTTCCTCAGATATATTTTCATTGTAAAAGAAGTACATTGTATCCCACATTAACTTCTAATGGAAAGAATTTGAGGTACTGTCATAAAGAAAAACATGCTTTCACCAGTCTTGGGGGGTAAGAGCAAAAACATCTGGGGGCAAAAGAGCCACCCACAGGTGGCCCAGAGGACCTCCAAGCTCCCCTAAACTGCTCCACTTTCCAAAGTTCCTTTCTGTCTTTTGCTTCTGAACTACAGATTCTCAGAAGGATTCATTCGTTTTTGTTGTTGGTTTTGTTTTTAACTCTTCCCGAAGAGGAAGCAGGAGCAGAGACAGAGGTGGGACAGCTGAAAGTCCTGGGTCGTTCACAGGTGGAGGACCAATCAATCCTACAATTATGGGGAAGGCAAAATGCACTTAATAATTACTCTAAGTGCAAACGAAGCCACATATGCAGAAATTCGATCTCCTGTTCATCCATGACCCAGTTGCTTAGACCTGAGAATTAGGCCTCCAAGTAAAGCTTTAACAATATAGCTCCTTGACACCACTTACTCTGTGGGGAGGTGGGGAGAGGTAAGACTACCAAGAAATATTTTATTTTCAGAAATCTCTCTAGTAAAACCAGACACTACTGTGCAGCCCTTGGGGCAGGTCTTAACTTTGGAAGATAAGAACGAAAAATAGGCCAGGGGTAGGGATGGCCTCGTAAACTCTGGTCCTCTCACTTATCACCTCAAAGGCTCAAATTGGGTTTAAAGTGGTAGGGAAGGGAGATGGGTTCTGGTCTTCCAGACCTCTGATTCCAGGCCTGTCCCCAAACTGACAGGCCACAATTCAACCTGAAGTCAGATCTGAAGGCTGAAGGATAAACTCCAGGTCTCTCAGTACTCTTCAGTTATAGAAACGCAGTGGCAGGATCAAGTTGGCCTGGCAATCTGCAAAATGGGATTTCACAGGCACACAGGAGGCACAGTGTGGCTACTTATCTAAACAAAAATGCCTGAGCTACACCTGGGAACACAGCCACAGCAAGCCTGACCCAAGGAACTAAATTCCCAGCTGTCAGGAATGTCCAGTTAGAGTGAAGGAGAGGCCGGTCTTTTCCTTCTCCAACATGAACTGGACTTAGATTAAGTCTTCACCCTCCCACTCTCCCTTCCACTCCCAGGCTGACCTGCAGCAGGCCCAAAAGAAATGTTTGTTTATTTTAACAAAATGCTAATTCCACCTAGACATTAGTAACCACCATTAATAGGCAGTGTCGGTTCTAAAGTCTCATGACTCCCTGGCTACCTAACTTGTCCACATCACTTTGGCCCTACTACACAGCATTCAGCATTGGTAGACAAGGAAAGCTTTCTAGGAAAGGATCCGCACAAGTGGATTCAGGAGCTCACTCCATGTTCTCTGGGGGAAGCGCACCAGACCACAGGGCCCTGCATGACCACTGTCCACAGAAATTGTTGGTTTATCACCACGAAGGCATCACAGTCAACTGGCGTAGGACTCTGTTGGGTAGCAGCACTGTGCTCTGTGACTGTGCACATCCTGGAGCCCTGGGCATCTTACCTGCAGTCCTACCCATGTCCTGCACTGAAGGACTGCGGCATCTCTTCTAAATGTAGTAACTACAGAGAGACAAAATGTTTACTGATCCCAGAATCAAAAAAAAAAAATTAAGAAAAGGAAAAAAAGTAGAATATGCAAGTCTGTGTATCACAGAAGAGTTCAAACATATGGCATACTGTGTAAGTATCCCCAACTAAATTCTTGAGGTTCTTTTCTCACTGGGTTAGAAATGCATGTATTAGTAAGCCTTGAGACTCAATGGCATGCTGAAATGACTGTACCATAATTCATCAACATTAGGATTTCCTTCCTCCGTTAAGTAAAATTTTATTCTGGAGGTTTCTGGGAGGATAATTTTTTAAATAGTATTGAACTAGAGATGTACTTGCCGCTCCCTTCATTCTTATTATCCTCTCTGGAAAAGCTATTTGCAACTCAAGAGCCCCAGGAGTCAAAAAAGGGGTTAATAAAAATTATCTTTATACTAACATTTGCTTCGTCATCTCAGGTTTTGAGCTCTGCCTTAAATGTTATTTTCTAATTTAATAATTAAAATAAAAACCCTTGATTGATTTCTCCAGTGTAGTGGTAAGGAAAGCTTAACTGTACTGAGGTTCTCTAGCAAGGAATTAATAAAGGAATCAAGCACTCGGCTCTCAATAAGACAAGACTACCCAGATTTCTAGTGGGAATATTTCAGAGCACAAGCATGTTTTCTTTGGGGAGTTTAACTCACCAAAATTATTAAAAGTTGAGATCAAACACTGGTGCAAAGCCCCAAAGGAAATCATACTAGAGTGGAGAGATTTTTAGCAAATAAAAATCTGAAAAGGTAAAGTTTGTATAGTGAAAAATAAAGACTTTCTCCCTTACAAGAGGAAATCCTACTGTCTATGTTTAGGGTTCAAACAGCAAAACATATATGGATGTTTAATAGATGTATAAAGATCGTCACTGTGAAATGAATGCAGATTTCACAAGGCCGAGCTTAAACAGACAGGCAGCCATTACCATCCTTTCCCAACCACTAAAAGCCACTCTCATTCTTATACCCAACAAATGCCTCCACTGAGATGTAACAGCAACCAGGTCCTTGAAATGGCTAACACTGGGAGAAGAAAAAGAAAGGAACAGGAGGAGAAAGCAAGAAAGTCAAAATCATGCTGTGTATTCTGCAGTTCCCTAAGGGTACACTGGGCTCTCTGGATGGCAATACATAGGATATTATTATTGTGACTGAGATGAAGTTAATAAAACCCAGCATACAGACTGGGGAAACTCAGGTCCCCACTGATGGAATACTTCCCACACAAGATATTTTAAGCTTATATGTACCTGTACAATTTATAGCAATTACTTAAATAAGAAAAACAGAACAGAGAAAACTATTACACTGCTTTTTTTCACGTTATGTTTCTGACATCCCCTTTATAATTTATATCATTTCCAAAAGACACTATTAAGTTTGATATTAAAAAACCAAAGAGACCATTTCAGCCACTGCATGTAAATCCACTGAAACTCTTATTCTCATTCTTAATGTTATCTAAAGGATACCACCCAACCAAAGGAGGAATGTTATTCCATTTTTAACTATCTTTGAAAAGTGTCACAAAAACCCTTTTTCTTTCTCCTGGAAAAAAAAGTCATAAATCTTTATCCTAAAGAAAATGTAAGTTTCTACCTTCCTTAAAGCACAGAAACCCTGGAAGAGCACTGTACTATTTTAAATTGGGGGTAATCCCAGATATGGAGTACCTCAACCTCAGAAAGATTTCATTCTCCCTAGATTCCCTGGATTCACAAGTTCTTTAACTCTAGAATAATTTCTGAGCCATAAAATGAAGCGTATTAGTATAGTTTCTCCCCATCCCGGGAGGCCACAATTTCAAAAATAGTTCTCATCTCACAAGCTCAACACAAGATAACAGAAAGACAAGGCAAAGGCTCTTTTTCAAAATTTGCATGAAAGGAGAAAGGGGCTCTTTTGGAGGTTAACTCGGAGATGTAGGTTTAGGCTTGTGTGTGAACTCACCTGCCTGCCATACTGACAGCAACTATGTTATCTTAGCACCATCACTGCCCAGGTCCAGGTAAAGATGACAAAAGAAACTATACCTAACAGCTTCAGTGAATATAGGTTCATTTCTTTATTTTGTTAATAGAAGTAGGATGACAAACAGATATGTTTTCAGAGAGCAAGCCTGTGTTTATTATATACATGAGAGGCTGGCTGTGAGAAAGACGACTTCACTGACTCACATCAAAGGAAGAAAAGAGCTGCGTCTCAGAAGCCTTCCTTGGTTAAAAAGAACTGTCTCCCTCAAACCTGCTTTCAAGCTATACATCAATCTTCAATATAATTATGTTGGACAGAATATAACCTCTCGGCAGTTAACTTGTTTACAATAAATGCTTAGTTTGGGCACATGGACTGTATTTCAGTCTTATAAATATCAAACGCAAACCTACAACACTCCCATTATGGGGCCGAGAATTATCTTGCTATAAATCTTTTTACTGGGGGACTAAGGGAATTACTTTGCAGCTTGTCTTCCACTAACCACTTGGAACAGTGTGAAAAGAGGTACATTTATACTCTGACCCTGTGCTAATTGGAATTCTATACATTTCCATGGGAGAGTGTGTGGTATCAGTTCTGAATATGAAGGTCAGCCCCCAGACAGTTTTGCCATGGCAGCAAAAATATACACATGCAGCAAAATGGTTCTTACTGAAGTCATGGCATTCTCCTCCAGTTCTTTTTTCCTCCAAGTCTCTTGGGAACTAATGACCGTTTGTGATGGCACTGGCAGGCTTTCAATAGTAAGCCCTAGTTTGGGGGGCGGTGGGGTTTGGTTATAAGTTACCTGTAAAAACGTGCTGAAGGCTCAAGCTTACTATATGAATGGACCTGTAAATAGAGTGAGTTGTGCTGAATATTACCTGGAGATCCATTTGAGAAGGAAAAAAAAAATCAGAATCACCTGGTTTACCCTTGTAAAATGTCTTTACTTGGGTCTTAAATGTGTAATAACTTCCCTTTCAGTGAACAATTTGCTCCTCTTATAATACCGCTCCTCAATAATGAAGGGTATTTGGTCATCTAATACCACATCTGCCAAACCTACATACAGGACAAAATCTTGTCTAAATGGAGCCTGGTAAGCTGAAAGCCGGCAAAGCTTCAGGAGAACCCTGACTTAGCCTCACTCTCCTCCATGAGCGATTTCCAGGCATGCATTCTTCCTAGGGTTCTGAACACTTTCTGGTTTGCAGATCATGGCAACTGATCATCACAGGGTTTCCTCAATTGTTTCTTAATTTCACAATTACCTTGTAACCAGATTCCTATAATTACTCAACTTTAACATAGTATTAATATCATATATTTAAAAGATCATTTTAAGAATCCTAGTTTAAGTATGTTTTCCAAAATAACTAACACTGGGGAATTTAGTCCCTTTATTACTTAATACTGAGATCCCAACTTCTTTCCTCCTAGTCAATGCTATAATTTCAGGTGACATAAAGAATTTTTTACGTCTCTCAGCTTCTAATAAATAAGACAGGTAACTGATTTGTAAGTTTCAAGGGTTCTCAAATATAATTTTATTAAAAAAAAATTTGCCATGTGACTTTAGTATGAGAGAGAGGAAAAATACTTTCATTGCATTAGCAGCCTCACAGATCTTTTTTGTTAATATCACAAGCACTAGTTTGCAATATGAACTAATGGAAAATTGTTAAATTCACCTAAATTAATCACTTCTTTTTTTGATTTAAATAAGCCCTTTTAAAACCTTGACTATTTAACTGCTATTTACTTACGGGAGGGGAGACATGGAGAAGGTGACTGTATGAAAAAAAATATATAGGTTTTTTTTTTGATTGTACAACAAAAATTCTCTCCAAAGCAAAAAGACATTATGCCAAGTTCCTCCCAGAATTAATGTTTAGGTTTAAATTATAAAGCCCAGAAAAAAAACGGAACCACTAATAGACCCTTAAAGCTCGTGGCATTAGTCGATGATGTTAGGTTATGTAAATGTTAAAACTGAAAAACCTTTTGCTGACAACAGTATTTTAATGAAGGCACTATTAACTAGACTCTCTAAACTGAATTTAAAAAAAAAAAAAAAAAGCCTTTTGAGCTGTATGACATAAATTCCAGTCTGAAAGGGATTATGCTTGGGACAATTCCGGGATCATGAGAACTCCACCAGGAAGGGTTTACTGCCTATCTTATTCCTTTCATTTTGCTTTCAGGAAGGTTTTTAAATATTGAACCCAAGAAAACTCTTAGCTACAGACCAAAGACACAGTCTCCTCTATCTCTGTCCACTAAGTCCAACCTCGGGCTCCAGCTGCTTTGATGGCCAACACCATTTGCGGTTTCAGTATCCCCACAACGAGCAGGGGTTAACTCCACTGTCTGGGCTAACTCCACTGTCATCACCCAAGTTTCCAGGCACACGCAATTCTATGAATAGAGTAAGAAATACAGCCTAGGGTGAAAGAACGCTAGCCACTGATTTCAGCGGCTGCCAGCCAGCTCGCTCCAAGTTGCTGAAAGCTCTACTCTGGGTAATGAGGGCTGGAGGCTTCAGCATTGTGAAGGATTATCGATTCAATGGCTCCAATGATTGCAGATGGAGGCCAGATCCTGTGCATCTCAGGTGACAGTCTATGTCACCTACATGAATGTCAGGTGATGTGTCCATGTAGAAACTCGGGGTCCCCAACACCCCACATGAACCGAGAAAAAATAAGGGTGCTCATTATTCACCTTCAACTTTCTCCCTCCCCTTCAGCCAGGGGAGGAAGAACAGCAGATCCAGGGACCACACCTAACCCTTACTTTGCAGAACTTTGTAACAAGAGGAACATTCATTACTTTTTACTTCCATTTACATAGATAAAAAAGAGAAAGAAAGAGAGAGAGAGAGAGAGAGAGAGAGAGAGAGACAGAGAGACGGAGGGAGAGAGGGAGTGTATGTATAAACTGTGTATGAAGACAAATCAGTGAGCACTTCTCATGTCTCCTGAGCAACTACCTCCCGGGGGCTCCTCTCTGAACTTCCCAGGGAGGAGCAAGAACCAAATGGTCTCTCCCCAAAACAGATTTTAGCTAATAAATACAGCAAAGTAAGTGAAAAGTACTTGAGTTATTCTGCATCTTCTTCAAGACTAAAAATTTGTACGTTGTGTGACAGGTCCCCCTCATTTTTCTTAATGATGTTTTTATTATTCTTTCACTCAATTAAAGCAGAAATGGATATTGCATCTTCTGACTGTATAATTGTTATTGTAATCTGTCTTCGATCACTGCTTGGGAAATGGGTCCGAAACAACATAAACTCTCCACTGCCTCAGAAGGCATGTCATTCTCTTTTACTACGACACTTAAAGAGACATTTATCATGCCGCTCTGTTAGCATCTTCGGGTTATGACTAAAGAAAGCTCTTGTTCTGTTAACCAAAAAGAAATAATAATAATGTTTTGAAAACATTGCTATTTGAAGAGTTTTGATGTGAATGCGTTTTCCTTACAAGCGATCAATTTTTGCTTTTCTTATATGTATATATAAATAATTGGAACCAACGCAAGAAAAACATGCAATTTTAATGTGGGGAATAATCAGGAAATTTGAAAATCAATCTTAGTCAGTTATAAAAGAATGGATACACTTGCTTTCTAGCCAAATTTTCTTTTTAAAGTAAAAAATATTTTTAAAAGAAATAAAAGACATCTTTCCTTAACATTATGAAATTAAAATTGTTTCTACGAAAAGTGAAAATCACCTCTGTCAGATCTTAGTGCTTTGGAAAACATTTTCTCTAACTAGAGTCTCTATTAATTTGTTCATATCTGTGCAAGTCTTCAACAAAACAAAGAAAGTCACTGAGCTGCTGTGCACATTTCAATAACTGTGCAACCATCAGTAGGCACCAAACATTTACTCTGGTGTGAAATGCACCCCTTTTCATATACGGTAGCTTGAAGGGTTTCCCCTTAACTTTTTAATCTTTTTTGTTACGTTATGCTATAGTTTAACAGCCCACTGTGCTAAGGTAGAACTCCATTCCAATGATAAGGCAACTAGTTAAGGGCAGAACCTAATCTGCCTCACCCACTAACCAACAGTAATAATACTGGGAGCAATTAAAATTGAAATATACATCCCCCAGAGAGTTTTACTACCCTAATGTGTCATAAGCACAAATAATATTCTTAGTACAATATAAGACTGCCATAATTTGCTCATAACTTTCTTGCAAGGTTCAAATTCTTGAAATTTCTATTAAGGATTTTTCTTCATTTTAAGCATTTGTCAAACTAATAACTATAATATTCACTAGTTTATTTAAAAATTTTTTAAAGGTATACACATCAATTAAAAATGGAAAAAATACACACGATAAGCCCAACTGCCATAACTGTATATCTATGGCACATTTACTCCATTTTAGGTCATTTTTACCTGGTTAATAAAAAATCTGGAATAAGTAAAACTTTGCAAATGAGAAGCCAAAGACAAGTTGTAGAAGACAATTTTTGATGCACCCTTTCACTGCCTCGTAATTATACTGATTTTACCACAATTTTTAAATCACTTGCTATTAAACAGCAAAACAATTCTGTTAATTGAAAGCAAAAAAAATTATATGTATAGATGGAGTGCCATGATTTTGAAAACTCCACCATAGAGCATTTTTACATAAACACTGTATAGCATGAAGTCCTTGTGGGGCTTGTTTCATGTAAAAGAAGAAAATAAATGTTTGGTTGCTCACTGACTTCAGAAAATAAAGAAAATCGCACCCTATAGAGGCCACATCTGTACTTTTTTGGAAATCTGTAAGTTCTCAACTGGCTTTTGTTTTAACTCATACCCCAATTCCACGCAGGGCAGTCTACTTTGACTTTGAAATATCTATCACATTATCCGTAAGTAGTAGGATGATGAATCCTTTGTATATAAAAATCAATTTTTAACGCATAGACATTTCCAAACCTCTGTTGCACCTTAAAATAAAAGGAATTCACGGCTCTCCACATTGACACCCTAAATTAAGGATGGAGAGCAGTGGTAATTGGAAGTGAGAAAGGCCCAATACAAAGTCAGCAGAAGGAAATCACTCATTTTTAAATCCCTATAAAGAAAACAAAAGGCAAACTCTCTTCTTCATTTTTTGAGCTAAGCATAAATGTCTCCTACTTGAAACCATTTTCAGTTCTTTTCTTTCTTTCTTTTCACTCTCTCCCTCTCCCTGTCCCTTCCTTCCTTCCTTCCCTGCTTCCTTCCTTCCTTCCTTTCTTTCTTTCTTTTTTTCCAAAAAGTAATGAGTTAAAATGTGTGAGTTAGATCCAACATTTCACTGCTGTTCTTATTCTTGGGGAGTTGGGGGGGAGGGGGAACTTGCTGCCAAAGCTTCAGAAAAGAGAGTTTAGGCTGCTAATTTTCCGTTCACAAAATCTAAATTCCCCTCATGCATCTCACACAACTCATGAAATAAAATGAAACAGTATTATATCACTGCAAATTGAGACATTTTTATCAAAATAAAGAGTGATGATGCCAACATTTCATTTGTCATTTCCCACTTGTCACTTTCCACTGACAAACTGTTACACATACAACTTTTGTCAAATGCTCCATCCTTAAATATGTTCCAAAATGCCATTGTATCTCAGCATTCATGTAAGGGAGATAGTAAAACTATGTTACCACACATTAGTTACATAGGTTAAAAAAAAAAAGCCTACTTATTAGGTAAAAGAGTATAAATAACTTTATTTACATGCTATGTAAGATAAAGTTTGGCTTCTTGAAATGAAATAAACTATGTACATGTTTTTGGCACCTAATGTGAGATTACTAGTTATAAAAAACTTTTTTAATGATGAGAAATTGTCATTTTGCTCTATACTGGAAACATAAAGTTTTCTACCTTATTTTCAGTCAAAAAAAAAAAGAAACCTAAAAACTCTAAAAAGACAAAAGAAAATAATGCAATTTGAAATTCATCTAACTCTGTCAATTTGTCTTTTTTATATATCATATAAACTGTCTCCACGTTGAATCTTAAAAAAGAGTTTTAAATTATCAAAGTAGCACCACCAAATTTGACTGCTTACCAGATACGCCTTGTCAGATACACCAAATAATTACCATGTCTTGCCTGGAATAAAACTGATTTCCATATTCTTAAAATAACTCAAAATTAACATTCTTAGATATCTAATAAATTATGATTAGTCTGTTTCCCTCCCTACAGAGATAGATAGGCAAAATATATACACACATTCACACAAGGAGAAAAGAATTAACACAGGATATCTAATATGTACAGACTGATACTCTTAGTCACAACCCCCTGAAAAAAGAGAATACTGCTTATTGTCTGCAGTGGTTAGAAAACAGACGCCTTAAGGGACATCTATGTAGTTCTAACACACACACACACTCACACACACACACACACACACATTTCACTGCAGATGATCTTGAATATATAATGGTCAGTGGGGTTTCTACTGATGGAATATAAGGCTTCCAAAATTACTCAAAACATCAAATTATGCTCAAGACTTTGAGGGGCGGATACCCTATGTTCTGTTTAATGTGTATGTTCCATTGCATATGTTTTTTTAACCAAGTATATCTTTATTTTAATAACAGGCCAAGGACCGAAAACACTTTAGAGAGGGCTATTTTTCTACCTCAGCAAAACTACAGAGGACATGCTAGATTGTTGGATGACCCCAAAGCCTAAGTTCATTCTATTTAAAAGATCTTAAACCCTTAAAAAAAAAAAAAAAAAAAAAAAAAAAGTGGAGTACAAGACCGAAATACAACCTTTTCACTTTTAAAGTAATAACGAGTCTTCCCTACAAGCATAATGGTATAACATCCTAGGTTAAAATGAATTTAATGAGTTTTCTCCATTTTGCCTATGTTGACAATACGTTTCAAATTTCTAAATATTTTATACATTTCAATAGGTCAATATCTATACTCTTTCATATCTGCCCTCCTTTCAAAAAGTAAAATATCTCTCTACAACTGCTCATATGGTGACTACATCTGACCTGAACTGCATTTCTTTTACTCTTATCTAAAAGGAAATGTTCCACATGCAGACAATTAAACTAACTGTTGTTGTAGACAGTGTTCAGCTCTAAATGAGGCCCTGCGCAACAATCATGATCACATTTGCTTCCCTATTTGAGTACATCAGTGTGTATTGCATAATGATTTTTTTTCCCCTTGCAACAAGACAGTTATGTTCTTGAAAGGGCTGCCTGGTAGCAAGAAGAATAGGTTTACTTCGGGTCAAAGAGTTACAAGATAACTTCAACAGACAATTCTTCAACAAAATTAAAGTTATTTTAAAAACTAATTTTTCCCCAAAAAGCTATTTTTTTCCAAAAAAATCAAGATATTCTCAGTGTTTAAACATCTTTCCTTGAACTCTAGAAGATTTAACACAAAAAAAAGTCATCAAAATTCATAAGAAAATGAAAAATATCAAAAAGATTTCTGATGTTTAATGCCTCCTATCAGCAAATACACCATCTGGTATACTCAAGCGCTGTTCATTCAGTTTAAATAAAGCTGTCTGAAAAGTTCTTCTTTAAGCCAAACATTAAAAAATGAAAATGCTTGTGTTAACAATGAATGAAGCACAGTAATTTATTGCTATTAAAGCACAACTGGCCAGCGCCTTTCAGCAGTCCAGGAGGAAAGCAGAATGCCTTGCTTCCTCTGGAAACTTGATTGGCATCACTTTCATTTTATGCTGTAGGTTGTGTGGCTGAAGCATTACATACAGCAGAACATTTTAGGTACTTATGCTAATGGTGGTAAAAGGATCATCTGATTCTTATATTCATCATCCTTAATAATCTTTTCTTTTTCTAAATCTTCAAATAGATCTGTAAGTTTTAATCAACAATTTCACAAATATAAATTTCCCCACCATTAATCATCCTTTTTCAAAATCCTTATGGAGTGAATTACTAGCTGAGAGAGGACGCCAATTCTAGTAAGTGAATGTTACCCAGCAGGGATATAAAGCTGTCAACACCATGGTGCTCTTGCTTGCTCTAAACTCTCTCCCAGCCTTCATATGTTTTTTAAAGAGATATTAGCCTTTTTTTTTTTCCAGGACCTTCTATAAAAGCTGACTGTCATACACATATGAGCACTTATATTTTATTACATACATGCTTTAAAACGCACTGCTTAGATAAGAGCAAATATAGCCTACAAAGTGTTAGAAATACAAAACAAAATTGATCTACTTTCTAATAGTCTTCTAAAGCTAACCACATTGTAAACAACACACTCTTAAGTCCCCTATTAAAACAGAACCCTGAAGACTGTGACAGTGTTTCTACCACCTCATCTAGTCAAATCCAGACACTAAAATTATGTCTCTCTCTTTTTTTTTTAGTTCTCATCAGAAACATAGCAAACTCTCTCTCTCCCTAAAAAAGGTAGAATAACAGCAACAGAATTTATTAGGGCAACCAATGCATTCAGAAGCATTTATTCACCTATTTATCAGAAGCAGTAAGATAAACTGACATTTTATTGAGCAACCAATTAACTTAATGATTTCCCCTATTTTTAGGGGGAAAGCATTTAAAAAGAGAATCACTGAAGATTGACAAATACATCCTCCCAAATTTTGAGCTCTATTTTTAAAATATATATGATTATAGCCATCTTTACAACATTGACAAGACCGCAATATATCTGAAAATGGTAATAAATGACGCAGAGCTACAAATATTTTTGTAGTTTTCTATACTTATTATATTGCTTCATAAAGAAAATTTAAACAAAAGGAGGTAGGGTGATAGAAATATAATCTATTTTATATTTACTCTATGTTCTAAAAAAAAACTTATTTGAATTATAAAAGAACCGCTAAATAGAAATATATTTTAAACATTTTTAAAATTTAGAATGTGCATTTTTAAAAAGGCTTTGCTTTTCTCCAGTCTATATACATGATTAAAAGTCATAATGAAATAAAATTATTAACATCTCAATGTACATTTGGAAACTATATAAACTTAAACCCACAAAATAATCATTAACATTCATAAGAAAACTTTGTACTATTGAAATTTTACGTTCTAAGTTGTTATATTTGAAAGCTTTCTAAATTAAAATCTTTCCAAACAATCTATTAAGTTCTATCGAGTAAAATCTTTCTTATAAAAAAATCTTAAAAAATCCACCATAGGTAAACTATTGTAACCGCTTTACTGTTAGGTATCATAAATGGTACTTACTGAGACAAAATAATGTCATCTTTATTTTCAGTTTGGGAAGCAGCTAAGACCTTTGATATTACTAAATTAAGTTAAAGCTCAGAAAAAAGTGACTATACGAGCTTGTCGAAACAAATTTATTATTCCTCACCAAGACTTAATAATATTTGTCTATATCAAATTTATGGTAAGTGGCCAAATGTGAACTATAGTCTCAGAAAATATGAAAAGTAACCACTATTTTACACTGAGGGTATCCCTAGGTCAACAAAATCAGGCAGTTTCCTTCAGTAAGATATAGGGGAAAAAAAACCTTTTTGTAGGGAAGCACGATTGGTAACCATTACATTCTAAAATGTTTAGAGACTTCTTTCAACTTAGTGAGCTTAGAAAGAAACCAAAATTTCAGTCCAGGTTTTTTTCTTTAATGCATAAGGCCACTTTGAGAACACATCCTCTCCAAGGATTTCCAAAAGTTTTTCAATCCAACATTACCAGCACTTATCATAACCATCTCACATTGGGTCCCACCACATTCACCGTATATTTTTCTTTCTTATATGCATACACTAAAAAATGATCCGAAAAGTCTGAAGTTATTGCTTCAATCTCAAGACAACACACTAATAAACACTATTTCTAAAAAGTGAGTCACAAAACTATCAAGTTTTCTTTTGCTTCATTAAAGTATATCTTCAAGTCCCTAAAATGAAAGATACATAAGTCACAATCTGTGGTCAAATAATTTAGTTAAAGCTTCTAAAACTGAGAGAATGAGTGCTTCTCCTTACATTAGTTCCTTAATGTAAGGAACTAAGGCAAACCTTCTTGAATGTCTACCATGAAGAAATAGTAATAGCAAAATAAGTAAAAATAAAAACGTGTTCTTTTATAAATTGTTGTCTGTTTATAAAATGTCTTTAAAAGGGAGTGGATATTTTGAATTAAGGCTTTACTTGGAAATACCAACTATGGCTCTTTAGAACATGGGAATTTATCACTAACTTTTGCCAGGGTTTTGTTTCATTTCAGGCTGGCTAATATAAGAATTATATTAAACAGACTATTACTGAAAATATTAGGGGGGAAAAAAACCTTTAGAAGCAAAATAAAAAAAAGATTAAACTAGTAATTGACGTCAAAGACAAAAAAACTGCATGCCATGTAGAACTGTGCATTTATATTTAAAAAACAACTAAGGAAATGTCATATAAACCTCAAAATATTTCAATAATGTTTAAATTTCTTGCATATCTTTATTTTATAAAATTACTTTCCCTAACCACTTTAAAAGAAAGTGGTTGTTTAAATAGCAAAAACTACGAAAGATTTTAAGTAATGTTAAATTCTTGGAAAGAAAAACAGCAGGCAGTCAATAAGACTATGCTATTTTTACCTGTTGTGCTATAATTCATAACAAAGTTACAAATGTATGACTTTAAACTTTATTTTTAAAAAAACGGTAGCATTAAAGTCTCTAAGGGCCTGACAGATTCATAGTGATTCCTTATTTCCCACTTGAAATGTGGCTGGAAATATTCCCAGTTGTTAATCATTTGTCTCGAAGCACTGTCCTAACTACAAAGTAACACCAACACTTGCTCCTGTACTAACCTGAACATTAAACATTAGTCCATAAAAGCGAACGCACCTAAACTTCATCCCTACAACAGATACTCTGAGGCAAGGCAAAAGAGTTAAATCACTAAAAAGCTCTCTAGGAAAATCTAGAAACAGTTAGCTGGCTGTGACATAAACCTGCCAACACCTCAGCACACAGTGGCAAAGTGCCCAAAAAATGCCACCGTCCGGGTAAACCACTTTCTTGTTTTAACTCGAGATGAAGCTACCAGTTGCAGAGGAGAGGCGACGGGGGCATTATTTGGCAACCTGGAATTCACTTCCTGTAATCCTACACCGCGACATCGCCTAATCAACCTGAACCCTGACACCCGGGCCTTTATCACCCGGCCGCGGGCTGCGCGCGCCTCCCTGCTCCGGGCTGTTACCTCCCACGGCCTTGGCCACGGCGCCGTTGGGCCTCCCGCGGGCTCCCATGGGGCTGCCGTTCTGCTCCAGCCGGGCCACCTTCACCGGGGGAGGACCCTTAACGTCGGGGCTGCCGCTCCGCCGGTCGGGGCTGTCCCGCAGACACGGGCTCTCGCTCCGCCGCTCCATGCTGCTCCGACTCGGAGACAAAGTTCCCACCGGCAGGTCGCAATAAAATGCACAGGGACCTAGGGAGGGGGCGGGGGGGGAAAGGGGGAGGGAAAAAAAAGAGGGAAAACCGCTCACACACGTGATAGACGTTTAGGCCAGTGGCAGAGCGCTGCACCAAAGCCACACAAACTTCCTCCCACGCTGCCCGAGGGGCCCGAACAGGGAAGCCGGTCCCAACCTTACACTGGGCGGCCCAAAGGAAACCCAGAACTTGGGGTGCCGCGATTCTGCCCAGTCGCTGCTCCCAGAAGTTAGCTCTGGGTCACGAAGTCCGCCCAGGGCGCCCAGAAGTAATCCATTCATTGGGACAGGGTTGACATAACCCGTTCTCCAGTGCGCCGACCTTGCTGTCGGGGGGTCAGGGCTGCGGAAGGAGTGAACTTCCTAAGAAGACATCTCACTCACTCA
This sequence comes from Aethalodelphis obliquidens, assembly GCF_003676395.1. Lineage (NCBI taxonomy): Eukaryota > Metazoa > Chordata > Mammalia > Artiodactyla > Delphinidae > Aethalodelphis > Aethalodelphis obliquidens. The sequence continues at coordinate 35,634,921 of NW_020837946.1, read as the reverse complement.
AGGAGTGGGTGCGGGTGTACATAAGTCCATATGAAAACAAATTAACCACAAGAAGAATGCGTTCTGAATCGCGGGGCAGTAGGCAAAGGCCTGCCAAAAAGACCCTTGAATCCCCGCTTTTTACCTTTACCGAGCACGTCCTGGGACACACACACACTCTGCACAAAATCAACCCTGATTCCACATTAATAAGCATCCCCAAACACTTGGCGGTATTCATCAAAATAACCTCAAGCGGGGTCTACAATCGTTATTATTTTGGAAAGTTCTAATCTTCATCCGATCCTGAGTGATTTTTTTAAAAAGCTCTTCCGCATAAATTACAAAAGCAAAAGAATTTAAATTATTAGGTGCGGGAGCAGCCTTCATCAACCCCAATTTTAAAATCTCTCCAAAAAGTTTTCTCCTGGGTCGCCTGGCTGGCAGCGCGCTCCTCACGGAACCCGCAGATCTCGGCACCCCCGGATTTTTGGGGGGCGGCGGCGCTGGAGGAAACACCTGATGAAACGGCACTCACATTGTCACTGACATCCCCAAGAAGCAGGAGGAACCCGGCACAACAAAGTGCGCTGGGAATCCTCGCGGGCGCTCTGGCCGTGGGAGAAGCCGCGTGGCCACGGCTCAAGGAGACAAGGTGGGGGTGGCAGAGGAGAGGTGAGAAGAGATGCGAGTGATGTAGAGACAGAGCGCCAGGGCTGAGGGCGAAGGTTCCGCCCGGATTCCCTCGGCTGCGCTGTCTAACGAACAGCGCGAGAGCTGCGGGGAGGGAACTCAGCAGGACCCCGGGGCTTCCCCGAACTCCGGAGCCTGGCGCGGGCGCCTTCGCGCTGAGTACTTACTGCTCACAGTCTGTCTGTAACTTGGCTGGCTGGGGCTCTGTCCATGGAGCAAAAGTAGAGAATCCAGGGTGGAAAGTTTCTGGTGATTTGCCTTGCAGTGTTCTCCTAGTCTTCCTTTCTCTTTCCTCCTTTCCCTTTCCTCTTTCCCAGGTCCAAACGTTTAGGGTCCTGGGTCAGGGTGTCTTCTTAGTGCGGCGATGGTTGTTATGATGATGATGATGGGGGGTGGGGGGAGTAGAGGGAGGAGGAGAAGAGGGAAAGGAGGGCTCCTCCAAAGGAACACCCGAGCGAGCGCGGGAGGAGGCGACAGAGGAGGGGAGAAGAGAGAAGGAGGCTGAAAAAGCCTTTTCACACCTTCGGGAAGGAGACCCGTTCTGGCGAGAAAGGGCTGAAAACTGGGAGGCGGCGGAGGCGGGCCGGGGCTGCCGCTTCGCAGGGCGGCTAGCTCGCGAGGAGGCGCGGCCGGAGCCGTAGGGCCGGTGCCACCGAGAAGCGAGAAGGCGCAGGGACCTGGGACCGCACGCGGGAGGAAAAGCGGCGGCCGCCCAAGCTGTCACCTCCAGCCTCTCCCCTTTCGGCCGCCGCCGCCAGCAGCCGAAGCCGGACTCACTGACAAGCCGCAGAGAGAGACACAGTGAGAGGGAGATGATTATTAGTTGCGTTGAGTCATCAGGCAAAGTGAGTCCTTTTGGGTTGTCCTCGGTTTCCGATTTCTCCCCCTCCCCCTGTCCGTCCCCAGATCTAGCGCCTTCAAAATAATAATTTGGGGTGGGGGTAGGGGAAGTCTCTGGGTTATTTCGGGATGGGGGTTGGGGGGAAAAGATCTAAACCCGAGCCAGACTGGTCCACCGCATTGAAGGAGGAGAGTGGGGGGGCGGGGAGGAGGGCCGGGGAGGTTGCGGAGGGAGGGGGCCCCGCCTGGCAGGAAATTAAACATCAATCAATCAATCGCTGTGAGGCCGGCGACCGAACAGCGGCGGAGCTGCAGAGGAGGCAGAGGGACTGGAGAGGGGCGGGTGGGAAGCAGGGAGGAGGGAGAAGAAGGAAGGAGAGAGTCGGCGGTGGGAGAGCGGTGTGGCGAGGACCGCGCGCGCGCGGCGCGGCGGGGGACCTATGGCAGGGAACCGAGGGCCTCGCGAGGCGGTGGCCGCGGCTGGTGGGTGGGTGCGCCCGGGTACAGGCGGGAGCTGGGGCCCGGGGTCTCGTCCTCCTCCTCCTCCTCGCGGCGGGTCCAGGGCGCGGCCGCCTCGCCCAGCCCTGAGGCGCACTAGTCCCGGCTCGGAGGCGGCGGCAAGGTAGGCGGTGGTTGCCTCGTCTCCCGGCGGAGGCACAGACCCACGCGCAGGAGGCAACCACGGCTGCCTCGGCTCCGGGTTCTGCTAACTACGCGGAGTACTTTCGACTTTGGAGATAGGAGGGCTATCACCTCCCCCACCCACCGCCTCCGCCCACCACGCACCGCCTCCGCCCCTCCGAACAACTTTTCCCGGTGCCTTCGAGCTCCCCCTCCGTGCGGAGCCAGCCGTCCGGGCCCGCCGCGCCGCCGCACGCGCTAGGAAGGCCGCTTCTCCCTCACAGTTGGCGCTGCCGTGGGTCCAGAACAATAGCCCGGGTGTCCCGAATGGCAGGAGCACCAGCACTGCCCGCCGGGCGGCGGGTGGCACAGGGAAGGGGGCTGCAGGAGGGTCGCAGGGCGGGGAGCATCCCTGGATGACGTCCCTGGAGCGCTGGCAGCGCCGGCGACATCTCGAGCGGCGCAGCCCGGGCAGCCTACAGGCCGTGACGCGGTGGCAGCGAGGGCGGCGGGGCTCCCTGTCCGCTGGCTGCTGGGCTGGGACTCCTGGGATCCCAAGCCGCTCGGGCCCTAGGCTGAGAGCGCGGTCAGAGCTGTGCGGTGGGGACCCGGCCTCCCCATCCCGGGGGAGGCCGTGCGGGGGCGTCCCCAGCAGGTCCCGCGAAGGCGTAACTGAGCCACAAACTTTTGCCGACTCCCGCGGCCGCGGTCCACCGTAGCCCGGCTCCGGCCGCGGTGCTCATTTAAGGTGGCCCGGGCGCTAGCCGAGCAGACCGGGCTCTGGCCGCGCTTTTGTCCCTAAGATCCCTCTTGGACGCGGAACCTCCTTAAAGAAAGCACGTGGGAAGGAGCCGCGGCCCCCGCGAGACCCCGGGGGGCGCCTGCTGACACTCCCGGTCCCGACCTGATGCGGGAAAATGTGGATGCGTCCCCGCCCGTCTTGAGGCCAATGAAGCCTCCTGAGCTGGCGGTATCTCTAGTCGCTCCCGCACACCTTGGTTCTCCCTCCTAACCCCTGGGACCCCGAGGACTCCCAACCATCTCGTCGCCTGAGCCGCCGGTCTCCCTTAAGAAGCGCTGACTCTACGGCGGCGCCAGAGGGCCAAACTAAATTCGATCTCGGGAAACGCGCTCGGGGGGCAATTATGGAAATCTCGGTCGGGTGCACCCGCCGCGGGAAGCCGCGTCAGCCCAGTGTACCCGGGGCCAGGCCGCCCTCCACTCGCCGCACGAACCGGCGCGCGGCGTGCACCTGGCCTCCCCTCAAAAGCAGGGGAGGAGGCGGGGGAGATTCTGGAAGAGAAAGGGTCCCAGAAGTGAAACCTGCCCCCGGCCTAAGTCTCAGAGCCCAGAATCCGAAGGACCCCGCACCCAGTCGCCGCCCACCAAGTTCCAAAGGAGCGCTAGGCGACCCGAGAGGCGGTGGGAGACAAGCGGAGAAAGGAAGCGAGATGGATAGCAAAGCTTCGGGGAGCCAGCCTGGGGGTTTTAGGCTGCGTTTGCTTTTCCCTGTGCCCTCCACAACCTCATCCCCCTCCCACCTCCCCAAAAGAACGAGTTAGAGAAAACGCACAATTCGGAGTCTGTGAGAACAAAGTGGCTCTAGCAAACCAACTTCGTGGTGCTAGCTAAAAGGTTTGGGGCTGCAAAGAAACAAACTGTAAGTTCGATTGACAAACTTTTTTTAAAAATCTGTAATATCAAGTCGGAATGGGAAGAGGGTGTTGCAAAAGCCAACTACTACCACTGTCAAAAGTTTAAGCCCGTTTTCAAAATGGGGAAAAGACGCATTTCTTATTAATACCTTAACAACGATAATAATGCTGTTTCTTTCCTTACCTTGGTGTTGAACTGCAGAATCCTCCGGATCAATGTCCAGGAACTTAGAAGAATTGGTGATATTAGGACTTCAGTACTTCTGGAAAAAAATGCAAATGGTTTAGCCAGGATCTTTCCTGTCTGATTCGTCACTATTATTATATCTGATGATGCGAATGGTTGGAGCGATTCAATCTTAAGTCATTAATGAGCTATTTTATAAACACCACTGTCTGAAGATCTTCATTTACATTTTGCGAAGGATCACTTCGCTAACCTCACAGGCTTATGTCAACAGCATGATTATGGGGACTTCAGTTACACTCTTATAAACAACACAGCCGTATTGTTAATCGGTTAATATTTTATAAAGTGTAAATATTTTATTATGTTTTGAAAGGAACTATTGATTCTAAATTATTAAACTCCTGAGACGGGCGATTTAAATAAAGTTTAGAGTTAAGTACAATTAAATGTACATTGTGGCTAGTTTGTTTTCAGATTCTGCACTCTTTTTAATTCATTGATTTTTCTTTTAATTGGAGTTTACTCTTGATCATTTTTGGTAATGAACAAATCTATCATTTGGGGCAAAAGAACTCAAAAATTTTAAATTGCATTTAACGTAGAAGAAAATGTCAAATACTATGAATTATTACCAAAAATGTATTTTGAATGTTTGGAGATTTGTGTTCAGAAATTTTACAAATTTCTTTCGATTTAAAAAGGAAGAATTTTAGAGATTTTTGTGATATATGCCCGGTATGGTTTTTTTTTTCTTTCTCCTCTTGAGTTTTGTCTCTAATGAAGGCCTTTTCTGTTTCAAATTACATAAGCTTTTTACTACACAATTTTTGTATTGACCTTATTTCAACTGAAGTAAGTGATTATTTCCAGCATGTTTGATTTCGACAATAAGAAATTTTAAATAATATTTTTACCCTTTGCTAGGATATTCTACTTTTTAAAACAGTAAATAAATTATGATGATTCAAAAGTTTTGTTTGGTTTTGTTTTATATTCCTCAAGTGGCTTATTTCCAAACAGTTTTAAAACAAAATCACACTCAAGAAAAGAATTGGTTTTAATTACTTTTTAAAAAAATAATTTGATCCCGAACGCATTTTTACGCATTACATGATAGTTTGCTCCAGTGCTCAAAGCATAAAGTTCACTTTGGGGGACATTTTTATACCTCAGATTGCTTCTCACTGACGTTTTTGTCGGGAATCTACTCAGACTTTTCCCCCCATCCTCCCCCACTCCCAATTTTTTTCATATGTTATTTAGTCAAAGGTCGTCTGTCTTTCATAATCACACCGAGATTTGTTATTTTAAAAATCAACGGGTCTTTATACGCTGGGCTTAAGTATATATGCTTTTTCTTATTTCCATGTTCTCCCTTTTTCTCTCTATCTCTCGTCGGGCCTTTCTTCTCCCTTATTTTATGGCCTGCACTTTTAATGACATTTCTTGATTTCTGTCTCTCGACACCGAGGTTTGTGCCGTGCTAGCTGTCAACTCTGGCCAACCTTCCTTCCCTGATGCCCGCGCGGGACGGCCTAGGCCCGACTGCCCCGGCGCAGGGTGCCGGGTGCTGGGCGTGGGATCCTGGCTCTCTGCTGGGCCGCCGTGGCCTGTGCCCAGCATCTATCACCAGGCTCCCAGGATTTCAGGTCCGGTCACCCAAGAGGCCCTCCCAGCCGTGCGCTGCATCTTAGAGAACACGGGAAAGTTGTGCCGCCTTTCCCCTCCACTGCCGCAAGCACAGGAGAAAATTCTATGGGAATGGCCAGCGTCAAAAAACCTTTGACGGCTCCTAGGAACCCACGCGGGCCTGCCTCTCCCCCACCCCACCCCACCCCCCGCCCGGGGCTTGCTCTGCTGGGGGCGAGAGGAGGCGGGAGGGAATCATTCCTTTCACTTGAAGCCCACACCAGCTCTGAAGCCAATTTCCGCCACTGACTGTCCGAGGAGAGCTGGGTGACCAACATTTTCGCAGGCCGCATAACTGCGCGGGGCTTGGATTGGAAATTGGATGCGCCGAGGGGACAAGGGCCCGGCGCCAGAATGCCCCGTGGGGAACGCGCCTAGAAGGACCGATCGACCAGGGTGGGCTCCTGCCCTTTCCCAGGCTGCCCCGGGGCGTCTGGGGACTGGCCGGAGCGCAGGGGCGGGGGACACTTACTTCGTTATCCGCACGTCTTCCTCGTTGGCATCAGAGCCGGACAAATCCCAGCCCGCGCCAGTCAAAGATAAATTCCTCCTGGCTCCCCCAGCGGCTCCAGGGGCCTGGGCGGGGGCGGAGCGGTGAGGAGACCGTCGGGCCGCCTAAGGCAGGGGCAGTGGAGGTCGTGCTCCCATCCTCAAATGAACGAGCCCCTGCAGCCCGGACAGCGAGATGCGTCCCAGGGAGACGGCTGATTGGGGAAAGGTGGTGGGCGACTAGTCCGCGTTAGGCGGTGAGCGGAACACCCAAGATGCCAGAGGGTCGGGGGTCAGGGGAACAGACAGTGCAGAGGCCCAGAGCTCGGGAGGGAACGCGCGAAGGTCGGCCCCCGGAGCTGCCTCGGGCGAAGACGGAGAGCTTTCGGCACCAGGGTCCCACAGGTAGGGGATGGGAGAGGGCGTCGGGGGTGGGCACTGACTGTCCGGAGCAAGGAAAGTCAGCGGACAGGTTTCGAAGCCAAGGGAAGTCGCTGGGTGTGCTTTCGCCGTGGCGGCGGGCCGGGAGGCCCGGGAGGGCGGAGGGCCTGCGGGCATCGAGCACTACTCCACCGACACAGGACAACGCCCCCAGGGGTCCCGGGTCCCTTCATTCTTTTTCAGACCCAAGAGCTTAAGAGCTGGATCTCCTGCTGCAGCCGCGCAGCGAGAGAACGACGGCCCTGCTAATCTAGTTGGGGGTTTTGTTGTTGTTGTTGCTGTTGTTGTTCTTTTTTTTTTTTTTTTAAGTAGAAATCGACTTTCAACCACGGGGTAACAAGGCAAAGAGGGAAAGAAAACGAAACGCCAAAGAAGCCGCCGCTACCTCCCCGCCCCCACCCCGGGGCGGCCGGGATGGGAGCCCAGAGTCGCGTTCCGGACCCGCTGCTTTTTCTGTCGGGAAACACTGAGCCAGGAAGAAGATGGTCGGTCCCATCTCCAAATCCCGGGCCCAAGGTGGTGGCGAAGAAACCCACGGCCTCGACTCGTCATCGCGGCCCCGTCACCCCCAAGCCCGGGTCAAGGCCCGTGTCCCAGACCTGAGCTGAGGCGTCCTCTCCCGACAGCGCCACCGCGTGGGCTGCGGCCCGAACCTGCGGCGCCGGTTCAGTCCGCTGCGTCCCGGAGCCGGCCTTACACGTCGCCCCAAGTCCTCGGGTTCAGAACGCGGCGGGGCAGGGGCAGGTCCCCGGCCCCGGGCACAACCGGACCACCCAACACAAAAACGCGGCCGGCAGACAGAACACCGGTGCCCTCAGTTTGCCCCAACTCCTTGTAATGAAAAGTACACCTGGAAAGCCCAGGCCGCGGCGCCCCACCCGAACCCCAAACTCCAGGCAGGCCGGCCCGCGTCGTGAAATCCGCGCCCACCCCTAGCTGGGGCGAGCGAGCCCAGGAAGCCGAATCCGAGGCAGCCCAAGGCCAAGCGGCTCCAGGAGCGTTTCGCGGCTCTGGGCCCACGCCGGTCTCGAACCGCGCCAGAGAGAGCGAGAGCGCTTGCTGCGAGACCCAAGGTCCCAGGCACTTACTGGGACCGAGGACCAAGCGGGTGTTGGTCTATCCGGCGGCCCAAAGCCGTCCGGAGTGGCGTGGAACCTGGAGGGCTTTCTGGGCTGGCAACTCGCCAGTTCTCTCGGTCTCACGAACCCCAAAGCCCACTCTCTCAGTCCGGCAAGGCTTGACCCTCGGGCTAAGGCCCAGGCAGCGTTAGTGTCCTGGGGCTCTGTTCACAGTGCCCTGGGGCTCGGTTCTTCCCCACCCCGCGATGCCTTGCCTCCGAGCCCAGAGGCTAAGCCCCGCCGAACCGGGCATCACCTGGCGCTGCCCGGACGCTACGTCAGGACTCCAGAGCCACCACGTCGGGCTTAGAGGACTTTAGTGGGTAGGCTGGGGCTTATCTTAAATTCAATTGTTCCCCGTGCGCGCGCTAGTGCGCACACACATGCACAGACGTTTTGAGACTGTCAGTTATGGAAAGGGACAACGACGCAAAGGTGGAAATTCACCTGGTCCCCACCCTGTTACAAAGCTCCCAGCTCCACACAAAAGAGGAGCGAGCCCTGGACGCCCAAGCGGCCGCTCGGGAGGCGTCCAGAAGCTGCACTCTCGCGGGGCGCCCGGCCAGCCGCGCCAGTTCGCGCGCTCCAGCCCCGGCCGGTGCCCAGCGGCGCCCTAGGGAAGCTGCGCCGGCCTGCTGAGTTCCGGGGCTGGGCGTCCGCCTGGCCTGCTCATCCACGCCTCATCACCTGTCTCTGAATTCTAATTTCTGAAATCTAATCCCCGTAGGCCACGCGGAGCTGTCTCCAAGCGGGCCCGGCCCGGCACCCCTGCCAAGTGGCTCACCTCTGCTTACGGCGCCTGCCTTTACCCCCGGTGCCAAGGACCGAGCGAGTGGCGGCAGGTCAGGGCGCAAACGCCGTCTGCTCTCCTCCAGGAGTAGACAGCGGGAGCCTGCGGCGTCGCTCGTCCGGCCCTGGGGCTGATTTAAATAACTAATAAGCTCAGAGACATTTTACAAGGGGAACTTTTCCTTTTAGTATCAATAAAGCCTAGTAATTGGGTTTGTTGGTTACCTAAGCTCGAGTTTCCCAGTCTCTCTCTCTCTCTCTCTCCTTCTTACTCTCTCTTTCCCTCTCTCTCTCTCTCTCTCTCTTATTCAGAAGCAACGTTTTAAAAAACCGGCAACTGTGGGTGCGTTTGTGTCGGGTGTGCGAGTGTGTGAAAGAAGTTGTTTCAAAAGTCCTTTTCCTGGAGAACAATCATCATTGTCGTTCTATGGTGAAGAGTTTTGAAAGGTGAACTGTTGTTATTTCAGAGGAGGAAAATGTTAACAATTCAAGTCTCACAATACACGTATAATATAAGAAGGGCAGGGGTCCTTAAGATTTTTCCCTTTGAATGTGACAAAGACTTTTGCAGTGCTTCCGTAATAGTTTGCATTTTAATTAAGTCTCTCTACATTTTAACTTCAACTCCTAGATTGTAATGATATCTGTTGTTTTCAGTAAAGACTTCTATACTATAATGCCATCTAATTTTTTGTTTTGATTTTCTAATCTTTTTGAAAGCATATTCTTAGTCATAAGGAATTTTTCCACCTGGGAACAAGTCTCAATTTAAAAATATAAAAGACCTTTCATGAATAACTGCAAATAGCCCATTCGTTAGTGTCCACAGAGGTGTTGGCGCCTACACAAAATCTCGGAAATCTAAAGGCAATCTAAGCATGTTTCTCTACAATCACAGCAATATATATATTTCATCACTGTTGTATGGAAGTAAAAAAGTATTTTAAAATACTTTAAAGAAAAGTGTTATGCTAAAATTTACCTGAACTTAAATTCCCCACTAGATACAACATAGCTAGTGCCCACCAACGTCAGCCTAAACGAAATGAAGAGTACTGCTGAACCAGATTATTGTTGAGGTCAGAAGCTATTCAATGAAAAGCAAAGAGAATTCATGTTTGCAAACCAGGTTGGGGGGAGGGGAAAACCGGCTTCTGAAGTTCCAAGGAACACACCCCAACCTGTGCGCTCACACCTTCAGTGTTTACATACTGTGGAGAACTTTTGCTTTCCACTTTTAGTTTAAAACTTGATGAGCTTTTCCTTAGCTCGGCTTGTTTTAGTCTGTGAGACCCAAAGTCAGCGGAAGGTAGCCTTCTGCCTTGTAACTTCCGGAGGACCAGAGTTACGTGGCGATAGACTCAGCCCTTTGAGCATTCCCAGCGGAGAAGGGCGTCTTACCGACTCTTCTCTGAGCCACCACTTCCCCAACCTCTCCTCCGCACCCGCAGGCTGAGGGCATCAGAGCACCCGACCCGCTTCTCCCTTCTCCAGATAATGCCCCAGTGTTGGTGCTTGCTGCAGAGGGAGCGAACCTTGAGCTGTGGGTGTATACACGCCATCCCCTGCTTTCCCAGAAGGTTACAGACAACTTTCCTTACCATCTGCTGTGGGCCAGCCTCCAGTTCCCGCCCATCCTCCCCAGTGTTGCCAACTCCAGTCTCTAAGTGCTCAGGGCACTCACAGGGGTGCTCCCTTGTCCCCCAAGCTGACCATATTAAGGAAGAACGTGTCCTCTTGGTGCAGTCCTCCGAGTGACAGGAAGTTGAAAACAGTGGCAGAGAAAGATGGAAGGATTAGCAAGGAAAGAGCAGGGCTGAGTAGGGTAACTTAGAACCTCAGCAATGGGCACCTCAGCCTGCCCCAAAAGCCCGGGGCCTCCCCTTCCCTCCCTGCCCTTCCACTCAGGTCCACCTTGGGCTGCGGGTTCCTGTCAGAGCTGCTCTGTGAACTCAAGTGGTCCCTAGGATTTTAAGTACCCCCTTACCCCCGCCATTACCTCCCTGCCATCCTATGTTTTGGTTGCAGTTAACCTGTTTTCTGAGGCTGTGGAAACTCCACTCTTACTCTTTTTCTCTTTGACTCATTCACGCTCCTTTTAAAAAAAGAGCATCCCCCCAAGCCAGGCTTCTGCCAGACCCCATGCGACCTCCCAGAGCTCTATGTGCAAGAGGAGAAGTGATTTGTCTGTTTATAACAGGTTTAATTAAGATAGTTATGTGCCATGAACTCTTTGGGCCCCAGCATTGCATTTTGATTTGGAAAGTCAAATAGAATCACATCTTGCACTCGTGGGGCCCCAGCTTGCCACCCAGGCTGGGGACAGACAGTGTTGTCTGTCTACACCAGCCTCACTGGACTTGGATGAGTCCCCTGCAGAGCTTGCCACCCTGTTTGTCCCTGGTGACCTCCAGTCGGCTTTTCCGGCAAGACCGAGGCCTTCCTGGTAAGGATATGGAAATCCGAGCTCCCGGAGCACTCCTGGTGGCCCTTGGCTAAGTAGCCAAGCGCCCAGCTTCTGCAGATCTGGCTTCCCAACTGCGGAAGAGCTTCTCCGGCCCCAGGCCTTAGTCCCCTGCCCTCCCTCACCCCAACCCTGCAGTTTTAGAGGCAGAGAAAGCTGGGGAGGCCAGTCTCTCCTTTTCCCCAGTTCTGCATCTAGTAACGTCCCCGCCCCCCAACTCTCAGACTGAGGTACTGGGTTGCAGCCGAAGCGTTTTTCTAATTTGTCGTCGTTGGAAACCTCAGACAACTGTAGTGTAAAACTTCAAGGGCTTCCAGGGATATGCTGACTTCAGGCATTCAATGGAAGGGGCGGGGGCGGGGTGAGGGTCGGGGACAGGGACGCCCAGGACAGACGTCCCAACGCGCTCTCTTGGACTTGCCGCCATCTGTAGCCCAGCTGCACACGCCCACGCACTCCTCCACCCTTCCCTCCCCTCTGCCCGGCCTTCGGAAGCATCCCCGCCACTTCTTCGGCCCTCGGAAAGGAAAGGGACCGATCGCGCCAAGGTCTCTCAGTCTCCTCCCAGAACACAAGAGCCAGCTCCGGGTTGCCTGAGGTGCTCCTTACGATGCCTTACGCACTGTGCGTACTTCTACTGCTCCTCTCCTCTCCTCTCCAGCCCCCGGGGCCAGCGCCCAAATCCCCATCACCCCACCACCCCTGCTGTTCTGACCGCCGGGAAGCTGCAGATCTGCCACTAACTGTATCATCCCATCTATAATGGCTCCTCTCGGTTTGCAGTAGATCTGGAATTTAACAAGGGTAACTTTATTATGTTAGGCTTTGGGGCGCTTGAAACATTCTGAGCATGCCCGCAGGAGGTCTCAGAGGAACTGTCCCGAAAGCTGCTGAGAGCAGCCACCTTCTCGACAGGCTCAGCTCTGGCAGGCTGCGCGCTGTGGCTCCAGGGACACCCCCCCTCCGACACCACGGCCTCCTGCAACCAGGATAGGAGGACTGGGTTGGAGAATTGAGTGCGTGTGTGTGTGTGTGGGGGGTCTTTTATTTGAGTTTAGTTTAGTTTGTCTTTACTTCTGTAGAGGGCTGATGCTGGCGCTAAAACTGGGCAGCAGTTGGCCCCAAAGTAACCTGCGACTCGCCCCTCTCCCGTGCGTCACGCAGCAGAGGGTGGCAGTTTGGCAGTAGCTCTGGGAACGCAGCCTGGCAGGGCGTTGGGCCTCGGCGTCCAACTGAGGCCCAGTAGCCCCGCTCGTGTGCGCCTCTTGCCTGGGGTGTTTGTGCATTCTTGGGGCGGTGAGGGCTGCGGGCTGGTGCGGTCCCCAGCCTCGCACTGCCCTTCCGCGCGGGGCTCGAGTAAGGACGCAGTGAATGAATTCATGAAGCAGCTCCACGGCGGAGAGGTCTAAGGAATAGCCGCCCCGGTTAAATGGGCTGCGGGCAGCTGCGGCCGACTGCCCCCTCCCCTCCTCTGAGCAGGCGTGTGGTGGCCCGGGAGCCCCGCCAGCAGCCCCCGCCCATCAGGCGGAGCTCGGGCCCTGGCAATCTCTGCACTTTGTCATCACGCCCGAGTATTTGACATTCGCAATTATCTGCAAATACCCTGATCGGTTTGTATATGAAACACTTTTTTTCCTGCCTAAAGGTTGGAATCTGGTAAGTTTCAGACAAGTGTTTGCGGGGTGGGGGGCGGGGAAGGTGACCCGGGGGAACGCGGGGGACCGGCCCGGTGAACCCTACTCGGCGAGGTGGGCGACAAGAAGGGACCGGGCTGCGTGCCGGCCCCTCCTCTCTCCGCCCTGCTCAGAGGAGAGGTCGCTCGGAGGTAAGGAAGGGCCCAGGCCGCGACCCTTGGGTCCTCCTCTGAAAGGAGCGCCCCCTAATCCCTGCGAGGGGGAGCAGAGATCCCACCAGAGGCAAGGCCCCGAGGTTAATCCTCTTGATAACCGGAAAGGGCGCTGCCCGGCCTGGTTGCCGTCACCGAAAATGTCAGTCACCTGCTCTCGACCCCGCCGCAGATTTACCTGCTCAGAGAGCCATCCCAGAGAGCCCTCCGCTCCGAGCTCTTCCCCGCGCGAGCAGTCTAGGGGAAGTAAACGGCGTCCTCGTTCAAAAGAAACGGATGTTCCTCTGACCCTCCTCCATCCCTAGACGGTTCCTAAATCCAAGAGGGCAGTGCCAGCCCCGGGACCGCTCACCACTCCTACATCGCAGCTTCTGGCTACCTGCCTATTGCACAGCCCGTCTACGAAAAGAAAAAAAGGAGAAGTGGTGGGGTGGGTGGGAGGCGGGGGAGGATAAAGGAGCGAGATTACTTGTCTGATTCATCTGCTACCTTAGGAACCTGATCCTGGCCCCTGGCTGAGCCTAGGGGCCTCCAGCCCAGAGACTGGGAGGTCAGACAGTGCTCTGGAGAGGCGCACACAGCCTCCCCTCCCCACCCACCCCGGGGCTCGAGTTTTACTCGCCAACTAGCCGAGCTCCTTTGCAAGGGGGTATATCAGCAACTTCAGAAACACCAAACCCTTCAGGGAAGCCCCTCCCCAAGCACTTAGTTTTCGGCTCTGCTGTAGACACTGGACTGAGCTGCCTTTCACATATACTACATTTTCGGCGAAAGTGGGGGCAGGAGCAGGTTGGAGAAAGGTGTGTGCGTGCGCGCGCGCGTGTTTTGGGGGGGGTGGATATTGCAAGACCTTCAAGAAAAACTGGGAAGGGAGGGGAGTTTAGAAAGTCAGTCTCTGTAACAGCACAACCACCATATCGCTGGCTTATTCTGAAAAGGAAGAGGAAGCAGGCGGGAAACGAATCCTTTCCTCCTCCCCGCCAGCTCCCTCCCAGCGCCCTCAGCCTAGGCGCCCGGGCAGAGAACCAGGCGTGTGCTGGAGAGCATCAGCTCTCCCCGCTCCGGCTCAGCCCCAGGTGGGCAAGAAAGCGCGGGCGGCTGGAGAAGGTCGTCACAGTCTCCTGCGGCACCCTTGACCCACGAAACCTCCCTGCAGCTAAAGCCGTTGAGGCGACTTCTCCACTCACAGGTCGAAGCCCCTGCCTGAGACTTCCCGGGAAGCAGCCCGCAGTGCCCGGAGCTCGGGCCTCCTTTCCCTAGACTCCCTGGAGCTTGGTCTGCGGTATGAGTCTGGCTGCAGACACCCACCCGGGCTCTTAGATTAGGCCCCGCCTCGGCCGAGGATGCCTAGGAGGCCTCTGGCTGCTCCGAGACTGCCGGGTTCTTGCCTGGGGTGGGGGGGGGGGGGGTGCGACCTCAGGAACCCCGGGCGCGGTCTGGTGACATCCACTGCGCCTCGCGCTACCTCCAGGGCTGCCCTCGGCCTGGGGAGAAGGAGGCAAGGGCAAGATGCCCCGTGGTAGGTCAAACCCTCACCCCTTTATTCTCTATCATTTTTTTTCATGTCCCATCTTTGTTAGGTGTATGGCTGCTATATTCCAGCGTCTTAGCCTACATAAAATGCCTCAAGGATTGGGCTAGGCTTTGCAAATTCGGCTTCCCTGGTGACCAATCTTCAAGATTCGGTTCTCGACCCACCCACCTCGCACGTGGATTCCCACGGCAGCTCTCAGACAGAACTGATGGCTGTTCTGGCCCAGCAGAGTGTGCATCGCTCAAATCTGCGCGCCCAAAATGCACCCTAGTCTGAGCTCCAGCACCGCGCGCTCCTAAACGAGCTGGGGGCCCCCGAGCACGTGCAAGCATTCTCCCACTTTGAAATCAATTCGCCCTCTTGTCTTTCACTCCAGACGGCTTTGCCTTCGGGGCACTGCTAGGACCCAAGACCCGGGAGAGAAGTCCCGAAGGAGAAGCCGAGGCCTGGAGCTTGGGAACTCCTCTGCTCACCTGAACTTGAGACATTCGAAGGCCCCAGTGAACTATCGGTTGTATCAGAGCCTAGGAGTGCAAGGTAGCTGCGCCCCGGCCGAGGCCCTCGATCCTGGAGGCCGGGTCTCCGAGGGCATCCGGAGCCGAGGTGGGTTGTCCTGACTACCTGCAGCGCGCACGGATCGCAGGCCGGAGAAAAGGGCGCCGTGTAACGGGGATGGTCGGCTACCTCTCCAGGGATCGGCCCTGACTTGTTAGTAACTTAAGCGCCTCTGAACTCGGGGACCGCGTGTTGGGGCAGCTCCCTGCACACGCACACACACACTCACACGCACACACACACACACACGCACGCATGCACCTCCTTCCTTTGCCTCGCATCTTTCCCTCCACTCTCCTGTCTTACCCCTACCCTCACCCCCGCCCAACCGCGGCCACACCACTTAGAGGCGCGCGGCAGCCACTCGGTTTAAGGAGCCGTCGTTTCAGATGTTTATTCATAGCTAAGTGCTTGTGCAGGAAAATGCTCGTCACCCGGACCGAACGCTTCCGCCCTGCGCTGGCGGACCTCGCCGGCGGCAGCTCATGGATCCCACCCGCGAAGCCACGAAGGAACGGGCTTCGGGGAGGCGGCTTTGCCACCCTGCGCTCAGCCACCGGCGCTGCTCCGGATTCCCGGTAGGGGGAGCCGCCTCAGGCGCTAGGCCAGCTCGGGTCCAGGCCTCAAGCTGGCCCTGCCGCCGGCGGCAAACGGAACGCGGAGCGCGTGTGGCCGCCTCACCTGCTCTCCAGGTGCGAGCTGCCAGTAGAGAAGGGATCACAGGGCCAAGCCCACTAATTCCCGGTTGCTGCATAGCGAAGAACATAGGCGAGACCGAAGTATATTCTTTAGATCCAGATGTAGTTAAATAACTTTGTAGGTGACGAGATTACCACCTTTGCCCATATCCAATGGGACATATATTCATTATATAGATTTCACCCCCATCTCCCACACCCCCCCCCGCCCCCAGTGGTTAAGGACTGTCCTTAGTTCCACAAATTTTGAGGTGATCTAATCCCTTCTCACTGTGTTTCCAAGTCCTTTATTTCCGGGAGCTTTAGATGGTCCCAGCACAAACTAGGAGCTCAGAGGAGACCTGCTGGCTTTGCTGTAGTAGTCTCACAACAGACTCTCTTTCTTTCTGACTCCACATGCTTAAGCAAGGGTTTGGAAGCTTTCATTTTAAGATATGACCAATGTTTAGAGAACAACCCTATTCCAGGGTCAAGAGGAAAGCAGTTAGCTGGACTGTTAGCCCACAGACCACCACACTGTGCCCAGTGTGGCGCACAGGAGTGCTGAGGGACCAGAGACTTCCTGGTCAATACTCCCACAGATAAAAGCCTGCAAGCTCTCCAATACAAAATCCAGCCTTCCCCCAGGAACTCACAACTACCTTCTAAGAGCTCTCCTAATGCTAAGTCATCAAAGTCTCTTCGGGGAACCACAAACACAAAGAATTTCACACTTGGAAGCAAACTTAAAGACCATCTATTCTTACAGTTGTAGTTTGCTGGTGAGGAACTTGAGCTGAATACAGGCAAAGAATCACACGCCAGGTGGGAAAGCCCAAATGCCCCAAAGTCGCCTCTTCTGACCCTCAGTCCAGTACAGTTTGACTATGGGGCTTTAGATATGCACTTACGGTGGTTATTATCCTTGTAATTATTATGTTCCCACATATTTTAGGGTTCTTAGTAAGGCATACTCCTTTAATAATACATTGATAATAAAATCTTCAAGGTCTGTGTGAAAAGAGTATTGGCTCAAAGGGAGGAAATTTTAGAAATGAAGTTACATATAGCATTGAAGCATTTGGGGGAAAGACTAAACAAAAATAGTATTGTTTTATCCCAATTTAAGAACATTGGATATGTGCAAATATGTGTCTGAATGAACAAAACAGAACAAAAAATGTGGGATTCCTGGTATTATAAACGCATTCTTTCAAGTTGTATAGTTTTTCTCCAAAAATCAGAGCTAATTTAGTGCATTTAAGTGTTTGTTTATAGATTTGTAAATGTTAAATTCTGGTGTCATTTTTAAGGACCAAGAGGAAAGAATACATACATTTCTAAAATCAGATTTGAAAAAAAATAAAAATCTAATTACTAAAAAGTTGATTTAGCCACAGTAGGGACATTTCTTGAATGAAATATTATCAGATAAGCCTAGAAAACATTCCCAACTATTTTTGTAATAAACCCTGAGATATAAATGATATTTTATCATTCTCTCCATAATTACCCTCTGATTAATTTTTGATAAGGTCAGCACAAAAATAATTATTTACAAGGACACTCCACTATTCCTATTTTGTATCTGATTCACAAAGGCAAAGAGATACATTATCAAATGGAAATGTCTCAGTCTCTTTCCATAACTAACATCTGATCTTTAGCAAATGGCATTGTTATGTCACTGAAATGGGTATTGGACAAGGTACCAATTGATTTATTGATTTCCCTTCTTCAAAGTCCTTTGGGAATTGGGGAGAAGAAGGAAAAGCATAGGTTGGCTGAGATGTGCGATACTTATTCTATCATACACATACAAAAATTATATTTGGCTGATAAAATTGACAATTCAGAAGCACTGCTTATAGAAATTCATAATGGAATGACACTAAGGCAACTCAGCTCATCAACCTGCTTACCCCCCAACCCAGTCATTTGCCCTTCCCATTTCAGTCTTTTAGAAGTTAAAAAGCACCAAGTTTTCAGTTAGCCTACACACAACAATGGCAACAAGAGAAAAGAGGAGGTTCTCTGGGAAGGGAACAGAATAGACACGTTTGCTTTCAAACACACAATCCCGTTAGCCCTGCTCTAGGGCCCTGTAAGCTCTGTTGTATCCCTGAAGACTGACACTTGCTGTGGATCTCACAAGGGGTCTCCATGGTCCGTCGGCTGGAGTGACTTCCCACCTGGGGGGTCTGAGAGATTCCTGTGGCCTAAACCTGTGATGGTTCACAGCAGACTCATGGCAAAAGAATATAAGGCTGCTCTGATTATCGTTGGTTCTGTAGGAGAGGATTTCAAAGCCTGGCTCCTTTCAGCCTCAATCACTGAACCGGTTTTTGAGGAGAAAGACTTTAATCCGAGTCCTCTTAAAAACACCAACTAAACCCCTGGAGAAACTCTACATTGTAACCTCTGCCTAGGAATTACCACACACAACAGTATCTACAGCAAAGCTGAAACTATACGAATAAAAACAAACCTCAGACTTCCTCTCCCTTGGCACTCCGTGTGGGTAAGCTGCGTTGAATAACAGGGAAGATTTACTCGAATGCATTCTAAACACAACTGCATATTACCTACTTTGTTTTTCCTGTTCCCTCCCCTACTCCAAGAAGAATTGAACCTCTTTGCCTTCCATCGCTTTCTATTCATTTAGCTCAATCCTCTGGGTTCAGCGCCATGATCTAGGAAATCCCTTCCCACTAAGGTGAGTCCACGTTTCTCCACCTGTGTCTGTGGGAGTGGGTGGAAGTCTACGGTGAAGAGTTTCTCTCTCTCATTCCCCCAGCAGAGGGGTGAGCTTCCAGAACAGGTAATTCACTTTACCCTGGTCGTGCCCCCTCACCCTTCCTGGAGGCTAGACTCCAGGCATTCTCTTCTCAAAGAGACATTGGATGGAGAGGCCTGTGAAGAAGAATCTGGAATACTGCCTGCACCTCTTTCCTCACCCAGAAGACTGGTGGTGAATAAGATGTTGGGTAGGGAGTATGATGGAAAGGAAAGGAGAACTCTGACCACCCTTAAGGAGGTTATGCCAGTGTGTGCTGGGAGCTGGTGCAGGAAAGAAGTCTCTTTTTAAAAAGATTAAACGTATTTAAACAATAGTATCCATCTTCCTGTAATGGTAACTTTAATGACTATGAAAAATTCTTAAAAATAATGTAAATATTGGGGGCAATGAAGCATTATGCTTCGGAATTTTAAACCTATAGTGTACATCAATTCTGTCATTGCCACTTAACTAGCAGTGTAAACCTGGGGAGGTTAACTTACCTCTCGGATCCTCATTTTTCATATCTGTCCAATGGGCATGATACTAATAGCTATCTCATAAAGCTGAGAGGATTAAATGAAATACTCTATGTAAGTTGCTTAAAACAGCTTTTAGAACATAGTAAAAACCTTGAGAATGTTTACTCTATTATTATGATGTGGGAATTCCTAATCCAATTGGCCTTCTCTCTTTCTCTCTTAATTCATACTGGAAAATTATTGAGTGAGCAAGGAGTTGAAGGTTAGATCACATTGTTCTCTTAGATCCAGTTTTTTTTTAAGACAAAATAATGCAAAGGACCTTATAGCACTTCATCACCAGTGAGATTTTTCTGAATTGTATTAAGCATCTGTCTAGAGCCTTTTCCTCAGCTGTTTTGTACTCTTTCTTCCCCTACACTGGAGGCTCCTCCGCTGGGCAAGATGGGCAGAGGTTAGCAGGACTTTCTTCCAAGAGGTCATTTCAGAGGACTGTGCTCAGGCAGGTAGAACTTATCATATGGCCTCAGAGTTGTGATATTATATTGGTTCAGGGTAAAGAAAAAGAAATGCAAGATTCTTTGATTCTTGCTACAGGGACACAGGGTGTCTTATCAAATGGTGAGAAGACCTAGGCTTACTATGAGAAACATCTCTCTGCATTAAATTTGCCCAGGCACCGGTGTTGTTTGTTTGCTGTTGACAAAGAAATAAAATATTGCCATTTCCCTATTACAGTCATCTGATTTTAGGGAACAAAATGGTTATACCTTGTTGGGTTAGGCGGTATTCTCCATCCGGTTTATAAATTCCTCTGCTGTTCTCACTGTGGTCAGATTTTTCTCTGGGTTGTGTTCTTTTAGCTACACTGAGGCCACCAGCAGCCCCAGAAGGGCACAATGACAAAGTAGAGACTTCAGGGGCAGCAAAACCAAATCAGAATTCTCTTCACTTACCTGGAAGACCAAGCACAAACCCGTGGGGGCCATGCTTGAAGCGGCCTCTCCAGCCTTTCGCAAAAGCAGAGCAGACTGTACGGGCTACCACCAAAGACCCACTTCTTCTGTCCTGCGGCTTTGTGTCTCTTTTCCTGAGGATTTCTCAAAGTCTACACACTAGGCCAAATCAGCTTGCGGCAGGTTGGTTAGACACCTGGCCTACCATTGCCTTTGACTTCAGATGTAAGTGTTCAAATGCAGAGTCGTGAGGCCCAGGAAGAGGCTTTCGGAGGGGAAACACCCAAGACGCTGTTCTGTATGGTTCTCTCTTTGATTCAATGTTTTGTCCTTTGTGAGCTCTGCCTAGATATCTACATCAGTTTGAAACATTCATACAATAAAATTTCAATGACCTTCCAGACGGTGTGTTCACTCCCACAAACCAAACACAAATTGATTGCTTTTTACCAATCAATTCTCTACAGCAGCTTAAGGGCAGACACCACTAACACACGGGGAACCCTTGTCCCTGGATGAAACCCCTCAGGCTCTTTGGGGTGGGTTGGGTTATTATAAACTAAAGCCCAGCTATGGAGCCTGAGGTAGCAACTCTCACCCTTTGCCTCCCCTTCTGCATAACAGCCATTTGTTTTTATTGTGCCCGTATTGTTTATATTTTCAGTCCTGGGGAAGGGAGAAGGAGAAGCAAAAGGGAATGGATCTGGAATGATGGCCACCAAACTGGATTGACCGAAAGGCTCAGGTCTCTGCTGACACTGGGGACTTCAAAACCCAGGACTCAGAGCCACATCAGTTCAACAAATATACTGAGAAGCTACTGGTTCGTACATTCCATTGTTCAGCTATCTTCTATCTCAAGGAATAATTGAAACAACTTCAAAAATAAGAGCTATGAATGTTACTAGATGCTTTACATGTATTATCTCATTTAATCCTTAAAACAATACTGTTAGATAGGTACTATTATCATCCACATTTCACTTTCAAAAGTGAGTTCAGAGAAGTTACATAACTGTCACAAGGTCACACTGCTAATTAGGAGTGGTTTTAATGAGTAGATCTGAGCTACTTAGACTTTCTATCTGGTTCCATCATCAGCCTAACAGTGAAGAGTCAGAGATGAGTTTTTATGCAGGTGACCTTTTTTAAAGGCACCATTTACCAATCTTTTGGAAGGGTGTTTTCAGGTCAGGAAATAGGCAGGCATTTTAAAAAAATACAACGTGAATATCCTCTAAGAACTGATAATCTAAGACTAACTGTTAATAGAACCATATCCTGCTTGACCATGCAGATCATGGACAAAATATATGGGTAAGCAAACAGATTTTATATCCAAATGTACACTGACACAAAAACTCCTGTTTTTGAGTGACAATTGCAGAAGAGTAGCCTCTTTGGAAATTCAGGCTTAGAGGACGTGTGATCACTGAGGGCATTTAAAGCCTGCCTCTTGGAGAAAGGGGTACCTCAGATGCTGATGGAACTGAGACAAATGAACAGACAGAGCTGTCCACAATGGCAGAGGCAGGAACTTGGTGTACACAGTGAGTTCCCAACCTGCTAAGGAACTCATCGGGGCAGTGGTCAGAAGAACAAACAAGTTACGTAGAGAGCGACTGGCTGGCAAGTCAGGGCAAAGGTGATGTCTCCCAAGGCCACACCGTCAGGTTGTTACTGATACCCCAAACTCCCCCATTAGCTTTTTACTCCTTTGTATTCTTGATTACCACCCCTATGAAATCCTCCTTCAAATATTTTGTAGGAAGTGGTCTGACACATGTTAAATCATTTAGCTAAGATGTGAATAAAGTTCTCAAAATATAATTATAAATGGATGACTTATTATGTATTTAGAATTATTCCAGATGGTGAGAGGAAAGCAAAGAATTTATAAGAGCTCACCCTTGTCCTCAAAGAGAACTTGGAATTCACTTAGGGGACAAGATTCACGCACGTAAAATAGTTGGCAACAACGAAAACGGTATCATCAGTTTTCTAGGGGTGAGGTACAGACATAAATAAAATGTCAAAGAAGTGATACATAAGTTTTAGAATTAAAATAGCCCAGGAAGGTGAAATTTTAACTGGCTCTGGAAAGATGGCTAAAACTTAAGTGGGCTGAGAAGACAGGTTTTGACAGGAGCAGAAGCTGTGTGCCATGTAGAAAGTATAACAGCCTAGATTTGAAGAACTGAGAGAGAGTGTGTTTGGTAGCTAGGGTAGGACTATCTATGGAGGCCTCAAATAGTGCCCCAAAGGATACAGACTTGATGAAGAAGCAATGAGAGTCACAGTGGCTCCCAACTTCTCCTTCCCAATTTTTAAGGCATTTAAAACTGACTTTGTCTTCTCATTGTTACAGAAATCATACATGTTTATTGTAGAGGCTTTTAAAAGTACGTATAAGAAAAAGTCCAGCTCCGGAGAGAGAGACAGAGAGAGAGAGAGAGAGAGAGAGAGAAATATAGAAGAACCCTAATAATTCTGCTTGGTAAATTCTAAGGTAAAGAAGGCTCATCATGAAAAGGATTTTGGAGAATTATCATGGCAAGAATGTGCAGGATGGCTTTGAGGAACAAACGGCAAGTAGCAAGGAGACAAGTTAAACAGGATAACAAGCCTGTCACAGAATTCCGAGGGCCACCCCTAGAGCAGTGGCAGTGGGAATGGGGAGGAAAGGCTGAATTTGAGAGACCTTCCAGAGGAGGTCACCAGCAGGCATTCTTCTGATAACTGAAATGGCACAGCAAGTCCCCTGAGCCTACTGGAGTCCAGCCCCAGGGCATACCCTCCGGAATCCTTACCTGGATTTTCCCATCCCAATCATTTTCTTCCAGAGCCTGGATCACCCAGCATCTCACAAACTGGTCTGATCCTGGTTAGGTGTCCCCAAAGTAGGTCAAAAGGGTGCTAAAGTTCTAGAAATTATTATCTGCTTGAGAGAGATACTGGAAAATATTTTCCAGCATTTCAGAAAAATTTTTATGGACCCAGACTCTTGGAGTGGCCTCCAGAAGCCTTCTCCAGACTGAGCAGATGTAGAGGGTCTCTGGGTCAGCCATGTCTGGATGGGCATCTCCTTCCTGGAAGGGAATGTATCCCCCAAACGGTCAAAGCAGCATCTGTATTTCATAACACAGCACAGCACCTCCTTGTTTGTTCTCTGCCTCTCCATCAAAACATCACCTCTCTCAATTGCTTCATGACTTTCCCACTCCTTTTCCAGCTCAGTTTTACATTAGTAATCCCTGATCACTCTTTTTATAACCACCAGCAACCACCTTGCTTGTAAATTACTTTTGAATCACAAGCCAAAAATCAGAAGATTTTGAGAGAAGAGAATTTTCTAGGTTCTTCTGTGAAAAGTGGGGTGAATAGATCTTTAGAAATATCGGCACTTATATTAGCAGCAACTCCCAAGTCTATAACAGTAAGGACCTTGTGACAAATTTCAGGTTTTCATGTAATATTCTTCTTTTTTCTGTCACACGGCTGCCCAGCTGAAGCCTATATTTCCCAGCTCCCTTTGCTGCTAGGTGTGACCATGTGACTAAGTTTTGGACATTTAAATGAGAGAAGTGAAATGTTGGTGAGGATGTGGAGAAAAGGGAACCCCTGTGCACTGTTGGTAGGAATGTAAATTGATGCAGCCACTATGGAAAACAGTAGGGAGGTTCCTTAAAAAACTAAAAATCGAACTACCGTATGACCCAGCAATTCCACTCCTGGGCATATATCTGAAACAAACAAACAAACAAACCACTAATTCAAAAATACACATGCACCCCATTGTTCATATCAGCACCATTTATAGTAGTCAAGATATGGAAGCAACCCAAGCGTCTATCAACAGATGAATGGATAAAGAAGATGTGGTATATGTATACAACGGAATATTACTCAGCCATAAAAAAGAATGAAATTCTGCCCTTTGCAGCAACATGGATGAAGTTGGAGAATATTATGCTTAGTGAAATAAGTCAGACAGAGAAAGAAAAATACTATATGATATCACTTATATGTGGAATCTAAAAAATAATACAAACAATACAAATGAATGTATATAGCAAAATAGAAATAGACCCACAGATATAGAGAACTAGTGGTTACCAGTGGGGAGAGGGAAGGGGGAAGAAGCAAGATAGAGGTAGGGGATTAGCATATACAAACTACTATGTATAAAATAGATAAGCAACAAGGATATATTGTACAAGTGCAGGGAATTATAGCCATTATCTTGTAATAATTTTTAATGGAGTACAAACTAAAATTACTGAATCACTATGCTGTGCACCTGAAACTAATGTAATATTGTAAATCAACTATACTTCAATAAAAAAAATAAATGAGAGAAATGATGGTGAAAGTGTCAGGCATGTGCCCTCTGGTCCCATTTGCCTGAGAAAATACAAGAACTGGAGAAGTCACTTTGAAGCTAAAGATGGACTCCAGTAGGCTCAGGGGACTTGCTGTGCCATTTCAGTTATCAGAAGAATGCCTGCTGTTGACCTCCTCTGGAAGGTCTCTCAAATTCAGCCTTTCCTCCCCATTCCCACTGCCACTGCTCTAGGGGTGGCCCTTGGGATTCCGTGACAGATACCAACGCTGTATTGCCACCTCTGAACTGTTACACGAAAGAGAAACAAGCTCCCATTCTGCTTAAGCCACTCTATTTAGGAGTCTTTTTGTTATATCAGCTGGCCTGAGCCCAGATAGTTTTCTCCCATTTTGTATGTAAGGAAACTGTGAAGTCAAATAACTTCCTTAATATCGTTCAAACAATCCTCCATGGAGATATCACAGCAGAACTTATAAATAGGGAACTGTATAAGCATGCCAAAGACTTGAGGAGGACTGGGGAAGGCTGCCTAATAAAGAATGAATTCTGACCTGGAAGTCAGAAAAATTGAATTCTAATAATAATATCAGTTACTATTTATTGAATGTTTGCAATTAACATATAATATGTAAATACTTCACATCTATTATCCCACTTAATACTTTTGAGGTAGATACTTTTTGCTTTTTGTTGTTTTTTTGTGGTACGCAGGCCTCTCACTGCTGTGGCGTCTCCCGCTGCGGAGCACAGGCTCCGGACGCACAGGCTGAGCGGCCATGGCTCACGGGTCCAGCCGCTCCGCGGCACGTGGGATCTTCCCGGACCGGGGCACGAACCCGTGTCCCCTGCATCGGCAGGCGGACTCTCAACCACTGCACCACCAGGGAAGCCCTAGATACTTTTTTAAAATCCTTATTGTACAGATGAGGAAACTAAGATCAGAAAAGTTACATAACTTGCCCGAATTACAGAACAAATAATTGTCAGAGCCCAGATTTGAAGCCAGATCTCATTCCATAGCCTGTATTCCTGATTGTGATATTGATACTTTACTGTCTCTAGTTCTTATCCAAGGTCACTACTAGCTATGTGACTTTTGGCAAGTTATTTCCCATGTCTGGATCTCATTTTCTTAATTATAAAATGAAGGCATTGGACGTCACTTGGGTCTCCTTTGATTCCATCATCCTGTTGAATAACTGTGGTTCTAATTTTGGTTGTGCAATGATTTGTGAGTATCTAGACAAATAACTGAAACTATTTTCCCAGCATGGAGTATGTCAGTGATCATGGTGATCTCTAAAAATATCACAAAGGTACAGTCAAGACCAATGAAATACTCTGTGGCATTGACCCAGAGATCATGTATACTATTCCCCCCAGCCCTCTGATTCTATAATTTCTCTGCCTCACATTTCCTGCTTGTTGTTGGCTGCCAACTCAGAACTAGGTGCCTTAACTCAAACATATGGTGGAAACTTAGTACTTGTTCCAGATCCTCTAACATTTCCAAATCACACCACATCCACCAGGTGAGTCCTGGCCACCACTTATATCATCATTGTCATCATCACCACCACCACCATCACCATCATCATCATCATCACATCTCACCATCATCGTCTTCATCACTCTACCGGATAGGAAATCTCTTATAACCATTGTTTCCTTAAGTTTCCTCCTCTTCCAGCGTCCATCCCTGCAAGGCACACAGTTCTCCACCCCCGCCCCCCCCCCAACCAATCTCACCCTGAAATAGTAGGCTCTCAGCACCCTCTGCTGGGCTCTGCCTGCAGCTCAGAGCCTTTCTCTGCAGAGGAAGTGGCTGGGCCTTTCCCAGTGCTACCAGGGAGGCCACCTGAGGGAATTAAACAGAGGCACCGACTTCAAAGGCATTCCTGCTGAGTGGAAGGTGGTACTCCAATTAGGCTCCTTCTCTGGATCCCCAAATGGCATCTTTCCAAATCTGCATGTGCAGGCCCTGTAAATTACTTTCCTGATCTTTAAGGGGGCAGAATTGCTTGAATTCAGGAAGCTGTTAACTACTCATGCCCTGGCCCAACTCAGTGATCCTCTGTACACCAGAAGAAACCACCAAAGACCAGAGCCAAGGTTTCCAATGAGATCATCCATGATCCATTCCTAATTCTGTCACTTAACAGCTTTCAAATGCTGGTCAAGGCAACCTGTTTTTTGGTTTCTTAGCTATAACATATGGATAAAAATCTATACATGCCTCGCCTGCCTTGCAAGATGTTGTGACAATAAAAAGTGATAATTTGCTGAAAAGGACATTGAAAACTGTAAACCACTATGAAAAATCCAGTTATTCCTGCCTTGATACCAAAGTCTATGCACTAATCTGCAAAGTCAGTTTAGGAAAACAGTAAAACAAGGTCTTACAATTAAAATGTATTATCTGAAATTTTTAAATCAGTCAAATCCATAGAATTATTAGTCTTGCCAAGCCTGACTGGGATATCGAGCTCACAGCTAACATGTCAGTCACCTACAGTATAAGTTCTACATATAGAACCGGGAATCAGAAGGTACAGAGATCACCCCAGAAGCTAACCCCGAGCCAAATCTTAGAGCCATAGGGATCTTCTCCTCTTCCCTGCCCCATTCCCCTGCCATAGGAGTCAACACGAGGGAGATCAGCCAACCGATTTAAGACCTTGGGATGCAAGGGGACGGTGGGCATCCCTGTGTGCTTAGCCAGGATGCCAACAAGACACACAAGGGAGTCTTTGTTACTCCCCCTGCCTTGAGGCCACCCTTTCCCCCTAGTGACATTTCTGCCTTTGCAGTCTCATCCCTCTGGCACCTCTGCCGGTGCACTGGACTTCAGTGCCCTCTCGGGTGGGATATTTCCTCCTACCACTAGAGCGGTGTTGTTCAGTAGTGATACAATGCTAGATACATAACTTAAAATTTTCTAGTAGCCATCATTAAAAAAATAAAAAGAAACAAATTAGCACCAATTTTAATAATAGATTTTATTTAGCCAATATATCCAAAATATTTTCATTTCACCATGTAATGAATATAAAAAAATTACTAATGAGATATTTTATGGGTTTTTTCCCACGCTACGTCTTAGAAAACTGGTGTATTTTATATGTACAGCACATCTCAATTTGGAACAGAATTCCAAGAGCTCAAGAGCCACATGTGGCTGGTGGCTACTGGACTGGAGAGTGTAGCACTAAAGTGCATCACCCAGGGCCATTTCGTTTTCTATATCCTCAAAGCCAAGTTTCTAGGGCTTCCAAAGGTCTAATGAGATAACCTGACAGAAATGGTCTTTGGCTCAATGGTAAAAAGAGGGAACTACAGGCATCCAGCCGCTCTACTCTTCCTTTTCCCTTAATAACCACTACACACCACACACACGCATCTCTACACATACTTGAACCACGCAGGTTCCTCCCTCTCCTCCTGGTAATGTAGGTATTTAAATGGGAACAGTGGCTTAACCCCCCAAAGTGGTATTAAGGTGAGAATTTCAGGTCAAGTTGTGCGGAGACAGTGACCGATGTGCTGGGAGTATGGGAAGCCCTTGGAGGGCTCCTCAGAGCAAAAGGTATGGGCAGCTACCCACCTTCTTTTGAGTGCAGTGGCCAAGACAAAGAATAACTGAGGGTTCTGGAAATTTCAGGGTGGCAGAGCTGGTGAATGTAATCACCTCCAGTGTTTCTTGGCTCTCAGTTTAATTCAACAAGCATGTGTTTAGTATTTACCAAGTATCCTGCTAGACAGTGAAAACTCTGAAAATAGGTCCATCTCTTCCACATCTCCGTATGGTCAATGTCTCAACTGGTGAGTTTATGCAATTTCAGCCAAAAGCAAAAGACATTTGATGTTTTCATTTTCCTGTGCGGCTTTATTTCAGATAACTAAACATTTGGGAGGTTTTCTCAAACATGAAATTCGTTAGTGGACCCTTCGTGCCCACGTGGAGCTCTCCTGAGTGTGTGTGGGAGAGAATTCCAGGGTGAAGACCTAGACTCAACCTCCATTGTCTAACAAAGGAGGGAACTGAGGTCACTACATCTTGAATGTATCTATAAAGAGAGTTTTATAATCAGGTCATTTTCCTGGGGAGAAGGGTAGGGAGGGTATCGGGACGAGTAGTTGGGCAATTGCTAGAATTTCAACAGATCTTAGTTCACTACATCTTTAAAGACCCCAGAGCTCCAGGCTGGGCTGCAGGAACAAAGGAGTAATAGAGGGCTTCCCTGGTGGCACAGTGGTTGAGAGTCTGCCTGCCGATGCAGGGGACACGGGTTCGTGCCCCGGTCCGTGGAAGATCCCACATGCCGTGGAGTGGCTGGGCCCGTGAGCCATGGCCGCTGAGCCTGCACGTCCGGAGCCTGTGCTCCGCAACGGGAGAGGCCAA
>NW_020837946.1:35505692-35606277 GCF_003676395.1 Aethalodelphis obliquidens | reverse complement strand
AGTCTGCCTGCCGATGCAGGGGACACGGGTTCGTGCCCCGGTCCGTGGAAGATCCCACATGCCGTGGAGTGGCTGGGCCCGTGAGCCATGGCCGCTGAGCCTGCACGTCCGGAGCCTGTGCTCCGCAACGGGAGAGGCCACAACAGTGAGAGGCCCGCGTACCGCAAAAAAAAAAAAAAAAAAAAAAGGAGTAATAGAAAAGGAGGAAAGGAAGCCCACCAACAATCCCCAGCAGGGGAACCTGTTGGGTTTTTATAGTCCAAGTGGCCAAAGGGAATGTTTATACTCTTAGAAATGCATCTTGAGCTTTCAAGGCTTGCACACTGCCAAACTCCATGGGTCATTTTGTAAACTACAAAGTCACCAGCTTAAAAAAACAACATAATTTAGCCAGGTCAATCCATAAGGCATCTCACATCCACAGTACTATGTAGTTTAGTACAGAGAAACTTGAATAAAAAACTCCCTGACCTGGGACATTTCCCAGGGAATCACAAACTGGAAATTCCTTGGAAAACAGAAACGTCTGATCATCTCATATGTGGGCCACGTGAACAGCGCTCAGTCAGGAATGGATGTACTCCGGAGGTTCCTCTGTTAAGTCCACTGTTGGAAACCCCAAAGCATTTTCCCACAGAAACATTATAATGGATCAGGTCCCCATCATGTCCTGCAAGGACTGTTTAGCCCACAGTGCTGCTGAAATATGATACTTTAGTGATGAAAAATAGTAAGGTGCAATGTCACTGCCACACCAGGAATTAAGCACTAGCGGAAAATAAATTCACTGAAAAAGAGGTTGATATTCAGAATAAAAGCTGAGGTCAGAGAGAGATCCCGACTATTACCTGCCTCTTCATCCCTATAGCAGAGAGTCTGTGACCCAGAGGCCCTGCCCCACCCACCCATTGAGTGCTTGGGACTGGTCCCTCCAGGCCCTCACTGCCTTTCGTCTTCTCCCGCAGATGAGAGAAGAATTCCCGCCGCCTCCCGCCCCCCACCGTGTTTGACACCTGACAAATGCAGTTCCTTCCCTAATACTGCCCCCTCCTGGAGAAGGAGCTCCCTTCCTCAATCTGCTGTCCAAGTTAAACTTGCCTCCTTCCTGAAGAGGATCACAAAGGAATCCCCTTGGAAAGACCCCCAAAGCAGGGAAGGGAAAAAAGGAAGCCCTGATAATATTTTCTGGGTGAATATCTTCCCTGAACATGAGAAGGACAAGGCAAGAGGGCTGGGCTGGTCCCTCAAACTAGGGAGTAGAGAAGGTCAGGGAAAGAATTCAGGAGAATACCAGGTTGCTCAATAAGGAAACGTTTGTAAATACTAAATCTAATAGCCATGAAGTTGACACATGCTACATTTTATAATTAGTTAATAAATCTGTATTAACCTCAATGTTCTCTTTTTCTTTTCATCTACTGAAGCAAACAGTTTTTTCAGATTCCAAACCTTTTGGCAGGCCCCTGAAAAGCTATAACGCCCTAAGAACTGTGCCTGTAGCCCATCATTCCTAGCCTTCTGGGATACTGCACATCTATCAGCATGAGCGTGGGGCTTGTCCCTGGACTGATGTTAGCCTCAGTTAAGGATCCTGTCAAGATATAACTGAAAATTTCAGGAAATTTTCTTGTTTTAGTACATCTGGAAGCACTTACTAAGATAGAATAGGAAAACTGCCAGCCTCTAGCAAAATTAAAATGGAACACCTTTAGGATGGCCCACCAATTCTGCTTCCAGGGATCCACGTTAGAGAAACATTTGCAAACGTGTACAAAATAGAGCGTATAAAGATACTCACTGTACCACTGTTTAAAATCTTGCAAACTTGGAAGCAACCCAAGTATCCATGAGAAGGGGAATGATTCAGTGACAAATATATACATCTCTGCCATGGAATACTATTCAGTAGTTTGCAAAGAAAGAAGTAGATTTACATTTACTGCTGTGAAAATCTTAGAAGACATATATTTAAGTGAAAAAGTTTTCAAAATAATCTGAGCCCAAAGATAACATATAAAACCATATATTGTTTCTATATGTATATATGTATGTATGCGTGTGTGTATATAAATGTGTGTGTGTGTGTGCGTGTAATAAAGGACTGAAGAAGAGAAACATCTTACTCTTAGGAGGGGGAGTGTACTTTTTTTCTTTTTCAAGGGGTGGGCATGAAAGGAACTCTCAAGTCTTTGTGTACTTCCGTATTGTCTGAATTTTTTTATAATGGGAAAGTATTCATGTATTAGTTGTATAATTTAAAAATTACATAAAATAATAACAAAAGTTCAGTAATATTAGACTTGAGTTTGGGTGGATCTAGGCTTGAGCGTAAGTCTTGGCCCTGCTAGGACTTGCTGTGTCTGAGCAGAATTGCTAGGAATCTATGTTCGAGACAAAGAGCCACCTGAGAGAGGTTTTTGTCTCAAGGAAAGAGAGAGGCAGGCACACATGTGTGACCTAATCCCCGAGGCTCAGTGGGTGGAAGGGATGAGGAGGTGTGAGCCCAGCCCTGTGCAGTTTGCTGTGGAACCCGGCAGGTGGGCTCCCCCACTAATGGATGGCTGGAAAGTAGAAGATGGCTATCCAGGGGCTTGGAGAGGAAGAACACTGGGCAAATGTGGGCGGAAACTATTTCTCTTCCTTACTCCCCAGACCTGGGTTTCCTTACTAGGATACAGTCATCAAGTCACCCAAGTTTAAAATTCTGCTGGCCTGTTCCTTCCTTTCCACTGTCCCCCACAACTAGGTCACCAAGCCCCCTCCACACTCTCTCAAAGTGCACCTTGTCTCCATTCCCCCTGTGATGACTGTTCTGCCTCACACTATCCACCACATAGAGGCCAGTAAACTCTCTCTGAAACTCTGAGGATGATTTTATCTTCCTCAAATCCAATGGCCCTTCCAGGTTTCTCGCAGAGTCATTTCTGGCTCTGACCTGATCAACTCACCTCTGCGACTTTCGTCTCTCATCTCTCTCTGCGGCACATTTGTACATCCTGCTTTCCAGGCACGACGAAATGACGAGCTTCCCTGTGTGTTATGTTTTTATATCCAGGCCTTTGCATCCACTATTTCTTCTGCTTGAAATGTCCTCTGCAGACTTCATCTGGTGAGCCCTTATGAATCCTTAAGATTCAGGTGAAAAAACTCTGGCCCTTCCCTCCCTAAGCAGCCAGTGACGCAGTCCTCTGAGCTCCCCAAACACCTTGCACATGCACCTGTCACAGCACAATCACATTGTATGCCCATGGCTGTCTCCAAGATTGCCTTCCAATACAGATCAGAGCTCTGCCAGGACAGGTTTTCACTCATGCATGCATTCATTCAACAAATATTTAGTATTTATTATGTGGCAGGCACTGTTCTAGGCATTGGGATGATAGCAGTTAAGACGGACGAAGCTCTTGGGGTTTCATTTTAGTGGGGAAGAAAAACGACAACAAAGATAAATATTTAACATGAAAGGCTAGGAAGACAAAAACAATTCAGGGTAAGGGGACAGAGCGAGGAGTTGGCAGCCTCTCCTATTTTAAGCTATGGTATTTTAGGTCAGAGAAGGCCTCTCTGAGGAAGTGCCATTTGAGTAGAGACTCAAATCAAGTGAATGTCTTGGGGCAGGAGGTAAGGTGAGGGGAAGAGGACTCCAAGCAGAAGAAATAGCTTAGTGCAAAGGGCTTGAACTGAACATGAACTAGGTATGTTCAAAGTCAGTGTGCTGGAGTGAGCAAGGAGCAAAGTACAAAAGATGAGGTAGGAGAGAGACAGAGGCCTTGAAGGACGTGGTAAGGACTTGGGATTTTATTCTGAGTGTTGTTGGAGCTTTCTGATTTTGTTTTTTTTAAAGATTTAATTTTATTTATTTTTGGCTGCGTTGGGTCTTCGTTGCTGCGTGCGGGCTTTCTCTAGCTGTGGTGAGCGGGGGCTACTCTCATTGCAGTGTCTTCTCTTGTTGCGGAGCACGGGCTCTAGGTGTGAGGGCGTCAGTGGCTAACGGGCTCTAGAGCGCAGGCTCAGTAGTTGTGGTGCACGGGCTTAGGTGCTCCGCGGCATGTGGGATCTTCCTGGACCAGGGCTCGAACCCGTGTCCCCTGCATCAGCAGGCGGATTCTTATCCACTGCGCCACCAGGGAAGTCCCTCTGATTTTGTTTTTAAGAAGGACATCCTGGCTGCTGTGTGGAGAGTAGACAGTATGTGGTCCGAGCGGGGTGGGAGAAGGAAGAACAATTAGAAGGCTCCTGCTATAGTCCATGGAAGAGAAGGTGGTGGTTTGAACTAAGAAGGCAGCACAAGGAGGTGGTGAGGAGCGTCTGGATTAGATATGTTCGGAATGGTAGATTCTACAGCAGTTACTGAGAGCTTTGAAAAGAGAGAAGTCAAAGGGGAGTCTAGGTTTTCGGCCTCAGCAACTGAGTAATAGGAAATGAATTCTTGTTTCTTTTCATACATCCTTCTCATATGGTGCTTAATATACAGCAGGTTGTCAAGAAATTTTTGTTGAAATTTGGTCTGCGACTATAAGATGTCATGACTTTCATCTCAATAGTGCTACTAATTTAGTCAATCATACGGCATTTTTATGAACGCTCTTATCTTGATATGGAATTTTATGTCAGAAATCTGGTGCTAGGACCTACCCTTCATCGGTGGTGCTCAAGTTCTGAGCGCTAAGCTCTGTGTGTGTGTGTGTGTGTGTGCACGCGCTAGCGCACATGTGCACGTACGTGTGTGGGGTTTTATTTCCACAGAGAAAGTGGCCGGAAGAAAAGTCAATCTTAGCTTTAGTTGTAAATGGTATTTGGTTTCCTTACAGTGTTCCTGTGTTTTGAAAAGTACTTAACAAAAAAGTGATGAAGATGCAAGTAGGCATGGAAAGAATTCAGCAGAGCTCTGAATGACAAATCAGCCAGCCTCTCTCTCTCTCCCTCTCTCTGTGCCTCTCTGTGTCTCTGTCTGTCTCTGTCTCTGTCTCTGTCTCTCTCTCTCACACACACACACACACACACAAACACAAATTCCTCTGGGCATTATGCCCACTGAATGCCTTACATGTCTTCAGCTAATCTTGCATGAGATTCTCTGCCATGCCACATACGTAACAATGTGCTAAATGACTAAAACAGAAACAACAATAATCTGAAAAAAATCACTTTCCCAGTTTTGCCTTGAAGTCAACCTACATTTTCATCACAGAAGATCAGTTTTATTACTGCCTCTTTGTGGCAGTTTCTGCTTGAAGAATGAGTGTTGTTTGATGTAACAATGTCCTTCTGCATTGGGATCAAGGGGTAAAATAAGAAATTGGGGCTTCTTAAGAAATTGTGGGTCTAAGCAGAGGCCTGGAACACTCAGTGAAGACCCTAGGACTGTAAGCACATGCATTTACAGGTGTTTCTGCTGTAATGGGGTATACATGATATATGTATTCCTGAAAATGTTGAGTTCTGTGAAATCTTGCACTCAAAACAACAAAGTTTGTGGACAAAATATAGTTGGCACAAACCACCCAAAATCTATGGAACTTGATAATTAGAGCACCATCTAAATAAATAACTAGCACAATTTAAAATGAATATACTAGCCAAATTTTAAAATATACGATAAATTCCTAATAAAAGTATTCCAGTAAATATGGAATTTAAGCTTAAAAAAAAAGTCAAATAGTTTTGATGAAAGGGGCTTTAGGTAGATGCAAGATGGTTACAGTTTTTTTGCTATTCTTCCCATTGAGAAGCAGAGTCTAGTTCCCTCTCCTGGAATCTGAGCTGGCCCTAATGACTTGCTTGACCAACAGAACGCAGCAAAAGGGATGTTCTAGTACTTCTGAGGTTAGATCACAAGAAAACTTGGAGCTTCCACCACGGACTTTGGGAATGCTGCCGCTGGGAGAAGTCACCTGCTCTGTGAGAAGTGCAACCACCCTGAAGGCAACGTGCTATGAGGAAGTCTGAACTATTCATGTGGAAAGGGAAGAGAGAGAGAAAAAGAGACAGAAATAGAGAAACCCAGCCAGCTCCCAGCTCTTCCAGCCTCCAATCCACTGGAGTCATCTTGAGGCTCCAGATACTGTGAAACAAAGAGAAGATGTTCCTTCCCAGCCTCACCAAAATTGCCAGAACAATGGTAAATTAAACATTTATGTTGCTTTAAACCACTAAGTTTTGGGGTGGCTTGTTATACAGCAATAGATAAATGAAACATATCTGAAAGGAATTGTTGAGGTTGCTGAACTACAGCAAAGAATGAAAAATATACCGTGATGGGGAGAAACAGGCAATCAGGTAAGACTGAGCCAAGGAGGGGCGATTGTACCCCCATGGCTTTCCTGTCTTCAGCTGTGTTAAGTGCTTTAGTTTCAATTGCTGTTACCTGTTGGCACAAAATGTTAAAAACCTAGGAAAAATCCCATTTAAGTGAACACAACTTCTGCATTATATTGATATCCTTATCCTAATTACTAATTGCATACAAGCTAGATTTTGTTAAAGAAAAATAAGCTATAGAAGAACAGACTGTCTTTGCTTTAGAAGCCCATGTTGGCCACAGAGAAGAGACTGAAAATGTCTTGACCGTTTCTTTGAATTTAGCACTCCAGGTTGAATTCTCATGAATAACTGTGGGCAAATGACAACGGGCAGAAAAATTATGCTGAATCCAGGAGAGAGAGAGAAAAGAGCTCCCATATATAGATAGGATGCCCTCTCTTAATTACAAGCAAACAAGGAATAGTAGAAAACTTCCTCAGCCAGATAAAAAGCATCTATGAAAAACCTACACTTAGCATTATATTTACTGGTAAAAGACTACATGCTTTTCCTTGATATCAAGAACAAGGCAGGGATTTCCACTCTCACTGCTTAAATTCAATATTGTACTAGAGGTTCTAGCCAGTATAATAAGGTAAGAGAAAGGTAAAGGCATGCAGATGAAATGAAAGAAATAAAACCATTCACAAACAATATGATCCCTTGGGTAGAAAATCCTAGGGAACCTATGATACAATTAGAACTTATAAACTAGATTAACAAGGTCATGGCATGCAAGATTAATATAAATATTCAATTGTTTTATGCTAGCAACAAACAATCTGAAAGTGAAAATCAGAAAACAATTTCATTCACCATAGCATCAAAAAGAATAAAATACTCTGGAATAAATTCAACAAAGTGCAAGACCTGTATACTAAAAACTACAAAACTTTGCTAAGACAAATGAAAGAAGATTTAAATAACGGGAGAAATGTTCCATGTTCATGAAATATTGTTAAGGTGTCAATTCTTCCCAAATTGATGTATAGATTCAACACAATCCCAATAAAAATCCCAGCAGGTTTGTTTGTTTTTGTTTTTTTTAAGAAATTGGCAAGCTAATCCTATAATTTACATGAAATGCAAAGAATTTAAAATAACCAAAGCCATTTTGAAAAAGAATAAAATTGGAAGAGGTACACTACCTGAACTTACTATAAAGCTATATATTCAAGATAGTGTCTGAGGATAAAAATAGAGACCAGTGGGGGTTTCCCTGGTGGCGCAGTGGTTGAGAATCCGCCTGCTAATGCAGGGGACACGGGTTCGAGCCCTGGTGTGGGAGGATTCCACATGTCGCGGAGCAACTAGGCCCGTGAGCCACAGCCACTGAGCCTGTGCGTCTGCAGCCTGTGCTCCGCAACAAGAGAGGCTGCGATAGTGAGAGGCCCGCGCATCGCGATGAAGAGTGGCTCCCCGCTTGCCACAACTAGAGAAAGCCCTCGCACAGAAACGAAGACGCAACACAGCAAAAATAAATAAATTAATGAATTAACTCCTACCCCCAACATCTTCTAAAAAAAGATATATATATATATATATATATATATATATATATACCAGTGGAATGGAATAAAAGGTCCAGAAAGAAATGCTTACACTTATGATTTGTCAATTTTCAAACAACATGCCAAAACAATGGAATGGGGAAAGGATAATCTTTTCAATATATTGAGCAGAGACAATGGACTAGCCACATGCAAAACAAACAACCACTTAGATCTTTACTTCATGCAGTACACAAGAGAATGAAAAGACAACTCCCTGACTGGAATAAAATATTTGCAAAACATATATCTGACAGAAAATTTGTGCCCAGAATATAAAAAGAACTTAACACTCTACTATAAAAACCAAACAACCTGGGCTTCCCTGGTGGCGCAGTGGTTGAGAGTCTGCCTGCCGATGCAGGGGACACGGGTTCATGCCCCGGTCTGGGAAGATCCCACATGCTGCAGAGCAGCTAGGCCCGTGAGCCATGGCCGCTGAGTCTGTGCGTCCGGAGCCTGTGCTCCGCAACAGGAGAGGCCACAACAGTGAGAGGCCCGCGTACCGCAAAAAAAAAAAAACAAACAAAAAAAACCAAACAACCTGGTAAAAAAGGGGCAATATTTGCAGAGACATTTCCTCAAAGTAGATGCTGATCATCAATAGTCGTTAGGGAAATACCAATCAAAACCACACTGAGAAACCAGTACATATCTTTTAGAATGACTAAATTTAACAAAACAGAACAAAGAGAGCAAACCAAGTGACAGAGATGATGGGAAACAACTAGAACTCTTTTATGCTATTGGTGGAAATATATACTACTTTGGAAAACAGTTTATCAGTCTCTTATAAGCAATCACTTATCATAGGACCCAGTAATTCCACTCCTAGGTATTTACTCAAGAGAAATGAAAACTTATATTTTCACAAAAGCCCATACGTGAATGTTTTTAGCAACTTTATTCATACTAGCCAAAACTGTAAAGAAGCCATATATCCTTCACCTGGTGAATGGATAAGCAAACTATGGGACATCTATATGATGGATTACAACTCAGCCCCATAAAGGAATCAACTATTGATGCATGCAGTAACATGGATGAATTTCAAAAGGCTACATACTGCACTATTCCACTTACATAGCATTCTGGGAAAGGCAGAGCTATAGCGTTAGAGAACAGATCAGTGCTTCTCAGAGAACACTGGTGAAGGAGGGTCTGACTACAATGGGGCAGCACAAGGAAATTTTTGAGGTGATAGAACTGCATCTCATTTGTGGTGGTGGTTACATGACTCTGCATTTGTCAATATTCATTGAACTATACTCCAAAAGAAGCAAATTTTACTGTGTGTAAATTTTAAAAATAAATTTAAACAAATCTGGTTAACATCCTTACTCTTTATCCATTGTCTGTGACTTTTTTTCTTTTGGGAAACTTAGAATTTTCTCTTTGTGCCTAGTATTCTAAAATTTCACATTGTTGTGCATTGGTATGCATATTATTTTCGTTGTTCTAAGTCTTTTACATAGGTCTTTTAAATCTATAAAAGCATATCTTTTAATTCTATGAAATTTTCTTGAAATATTTATTTGAAAATTCCCTCCCTAGTATTTTTCATGTTCTCTTTTTGTGGAAGTTCTATTAGTCTGGTCTTAACGCTTCTGGATTGATTCTTTTTTCTTTATTTTTAAAAGCATCACATACCATAAAGTTCACCCATTTAAAGTCTATAATTTATCATTTTTTAGTATATTCATAGAATTGTGCAACCACCACCATAAACTAACTTTAGAAGATTTTCATCACCCCCAAAAGAAACCACATAATAACAGCCATTCCTTATTCCCCACCTGGATTGATTCTATAATCATTTTTCTTGTCTCTTATATTTTGCATCTTTACTTTTTTTGTCCTACTTTCTGTAGATTTTCTCATCCTAATGTACTCATCCTATTCATTTTACTGATTAAAAAAATAAGTTGACTGTTGTATTTTTAATCTAAATGAGCTACACATGCAGTTGTAAGAAATAATACAGAGAAATGCTATATACCCTTCACCCAGTTTCCCCCAACAACAATATTTTGCATAACTATAGAATAATATCCCAAACAAGAAATTGACATTGATATCATCCACCAGATTTGCATGCACTCCTTTTGTGTGTATTTCATGCTGTGTAATTGGAATCACGTGTGTAGATGCACGTGACTACCGTCACATCAAGCAGCAGAACAGTTCCATCACACAGATCTCTCGTGCTACCCTTTTACAGACACAGCCACCATTCTTCCTCGCCCTCCCTAGACCTTGACAACCACCAATCTGTTCTCAAATTCCTCTATAATTCTGTCATTTTGAAAATGTTATGTAAATGAAGTCATGTAACCGTTTGAAATTGGCTTTTTTTACTTAGCATAACTCCCTTGATACCCGCCCAAGTTGCTGCATGTATCAGTAGTCTGCTCCTTTTTGTTGCTCAGTAGTACTCAATAGTATGGATTTACCACAGTTTGCTTAACCATTCACCTTCTGAAGAATATTTGAGTTATTTCCAGTTTTTGGAACATTTGTGTATGGGTTTTTGTATAAACATAAGTTTTCATTTCCGACCCATATAAATTATGAGATAATAAATATTTGCTGTTTTGGCCATTAAGTTTTGGAGTAATCTTTAATACAATAATGGATAAATGTCTTTGTTAGTTTGGACTGCGATAACAGAAATACTATAGGCTGGGTGGCTTCAGCAACAAATTTATTTCTTACAGTTCTGGAGGCTGGGAAGTCTGAGATCAAGGTGCCAGCAGATTTGGTGTCTGGTGAGGGCTACTCTCTGCTTCACAGATGGCCATCTTCTTGCTGTGTCCTCACATGGCAGAGA
This sequence comes from Aethalodelphis obliquidens, assembly GCF_003676395.1. Lineage (NCBI taxonomy): Eukaryota > Metazoa > Chordata > Mammalia > Artiodactyla > Delphinidae > Aethalodelphis > Aethalodelphis obliquidens. The sequence continues at coordinate 35,595,594 of NW_020837946.1, read as the reverse complement.
TAGAGATAGAGAGAAAGAGAGAGAGAGAGAGAAAGAGAGAGAGAGAGAGAGAGAGAGAGCGAGCGCTGGGCTCTTTGTTACAAGAGCACCAATACAATCATGGGGGCTCCACTCCCACGATCTCATCCAAACCTAATTACCTTCCATAGTCCCACCTCTAAATACTATCAAATTAAGGATTAGGCTTCAACATATGAAGGGGAAGCCCCATTCAGTCCATAGCAATAATTAATACAGCTAGTCATGTATTTCTCTAATACGTGTTATACTGTATAATTGAATGGCCTTTTCCAATTGGGGTTATGTGAGAGAATTAAGCAGAAAGTTATTTAAGTGACTTTTTCTGAAGTCATTAGATAGACACTATGCACCCAAGGATGGTACATAGCTATCACTATTCTAGACGCATAGGTGAGGAGGCAATTCATTACACACAATGGATGCCCTCGATATGGCTGAGAAGAGCTGGAGAGGGCTTAACTGCATAGACACTGGAGCTAGATTATATAGGTTCAGATCCAGGCTTTACCTGTAACTTCCTAAACAACCAGGGGCAAATCACTTGATCTTTCTGTGCTTTGGTCTCCTCATCTGTAACAGGGGACAATAATATTACCTACCCTCTTCCTAGAGTTCTGAGGACTAAATGAGTTAGTAGAGATAAGGCATAATGTCTGGCCCATAGTAAGTACAATTTAAATGCAATAATTATTATTATTTTAAACACTTCACTATTAAAATAAGTGTTTGTTAATGTACCACCTGTAAGCTTCTTGCATTATATTAGTGTATATTCCACACTAACCCATAGGTGATAAATGACTCCCTTTCCCATGCTACTCCTCTTGACTAAGGTTCTTCAAAAAGCTGCATTAAATCTTTAAGCTGCTAGAACACAATTCAGTTAGAAACTCCTCCTGCCCAGGAAGCCTCAGTAACTGCTGTCCCCCAGCCTGCAGGGGTGAGTGGGGAGAATCATGGGTTTGCAATATGCAGTAAGGAAGGGGGATCGTAAGAGAGCTTGATGCTTAGAATTTCTCACTGACCCCAAAAGAGCTCTCTGGGAAAAAAAGAAGCATAAAATATCTACCTCTTTCTGTCTTTATTTCTCCTTAGCACTGCTTCTAAACTTTAAATATAAGTTAAACTCCAAACTGAATTGACCTTCTAAACTTCAAGTTTATAGCACGGGTTCATTATAAGCTTGAAAGAGATACTGGTGCATTGATGAGAGCTTGCCTTCTGCATGGCAATTTTATACACAGGGAGAGCCTGGCCCAAGGTCTTAATATAACAACTATTATACATTGAATGTACCTAGTTATCTGTAATGTAAGAGTAATCCTATGATTTAACTGCTGATAATACTTGTTTTGTGGATGAGGGCCATGTTACAACTGTGTTTGAAAAGAATTTTAAACGAACCCTACTGTGGGCAGGGCCCTTGGTGGGCACTTGAGTGCTAGTTTGAAGGGAAAAAATGTGTGTAAGAAACATGTGATGTTTTTGCAGTGGTTTGAGGGCTGGGTTTGGTAATTATACTCTCGAATGCAAAAATCCAATGTGGCATAATGAAAAACACACCTCTGTTCTGCTTCCAAAACTCATTCCAAATACAGGACAGTTTTTGCCCAGGCCGACTGTGTTCCATAAAGTGTGCATTCGCTCCACTTCTGTCTATAAGAGCACCAGGACAAAAATAAGATGACACAAAAATGTGTGCCGCATCCTCCCTTTAGTTCCTGTTAACTCTTTTCCTCTAAGCTACCCTCTTCATCACTCTTATTGCTCAATCGACTTATTTGAAAACATATACAAAACCACTCTTAATAGAAGGAAGAGAAAAGTAGTCATTGTGGGTAGCAAATCAACTGTGTAGTTCAAATCATTATTACAATAAAATTTTGTTTATTAAGTACCCTGCAGAATTATAAAAAGGATAGCTTGCACTGGGTAGGAATAAAAAGCCAGCAAGGAATTACACAGTTTAATGTGAAAGTCCTTTTCTGCTACAAAATTCCTATCCAAGCCTGCCCTGCAACATTGAAAATTTGACTACAGAAATTCAAAGGAACAAAATTTGCCACGTGTATTTTGAACCGAATGTTATGAACATTCATAACATCTTTCTTCCTTATCCAAGAGAATCTTCTAATCAAGAAAGGGGAGACATTTTCAACCCTTTTTGTATGAGACTCACTGGATGTAAAAATATCAAGTACTCCCCTTAGTTGCCTACATTGGAGGGCTTATACTGTTGCTGCTTATATGTTGCTGAGGGTTTTATCAACTAGGTCATGGGGCAGTATTCTCTTTATGGTTACTCAGTGGAGAAATTTCTCTCAGAACTCAGTATCAGGAATGATTGTAATTTTCATTAACAACTTTCATGAAAAGGCTTCACTCTTTTTGCTTTTAATGCGAGGCAGCTCAAATTCCTGCCCTTATTTCACAACTTGTACTCAACTTTTAGGTATGCATTTTGCGTAATAATGTTATCCCTGGTTTTATCTTATTTGTCATACTCTAATTTTTCCTTTTCCATAATTTCTTCATCTACTCTTTTAATCTTGCACTATATTTTTGCATGTAGGCAATCTCAAATCCCCCTTTCAATAAGGCATGGTTTGAATTTCTAACTGAAGTGTCTAGAAAAAGAAGTAACTGTACTTCTTCAGCAGTTATGCTGACCAGAGAAGAACCATTGCTTTCTTCACCATGTGACACACTGCAGATGATATCAGCCTGGTGGTCTAAAATTCCCACCAATGCTAGTCAGCCAATGTGGCGAGAGGCTGCCACTTCTGCTTCTTGACACTGCATGACACAGGACCCAGGATCTCAAGTCACGACGGTTGGAACCTACCCTGACTTCAGTGCCTAACAAGACTATCATATTGTATAGGTGAGTAGAGGGTAGGTACAATCAAAACAACATCCTGGGTATATTTTGGTCTATCTTTTCTTCTTTTGTCTTAACAACTGCTGCCATTTATTGAGTTCTTACTGTGGTCCAAATACCTTTTTTCCCCCCAGATATGGAACACTTCATGAATTTGCAAGTCATCCTTGAACAGGGGCCATGTTAATCTTCTCTGTATTATTCCAATTTCAGTATATATGCTGCTGAAGCCAGCACTATTTTGGCTTATCTTAAACATTCCAAGTGGGTTCTAACTTCAAAAACTTGTTTTGCAAATACAGTCCCTTTTGGTTTGGTTGGTTACTTTCTTCCCTGATGTGTCGTGATAGGATTAATGTTCCTCTCAACCTTAGTCTCCCTCGCTTATATTTCCCTTACCTCTTAACGTATAACTGAATTAGAAGGTTTTTTTGCTCTTCTTGAGTATTACCCCCAAACCAAAACCATAAAAAGGCATTACACAAATACAAAAAAAAATTTTTTTGAAAGGAAACAAAAAGGCAGCTATAAGGCCAAAACCAAACCAAACCAAATAACAAAACAGCAAAAAAACCAAAATAAACTCCCCAATTACCACAAGCAGCACCATAATAAACAAAGTTAGAAGACAAAATGAAATGAGAAAAATATCTGCAATGTATGAACATAGGTCAATTTTGTTAATATATGAATCTTTCTTAAGAATCAATGAGGAAAAGAAAAAAATCCCAGAAGAAAAATGAATTAAAGGCATGAATGAGCAGTTGACTAAGAAGAATACAAATGAACAAAACACATATGAAAAAAAGATTTAATCTTACTAGTTTTTTTTATTTTAAATTTTTAAAGTTATTTCTAAATACAAATTAAGATATACTGAGAATTTTTGCTTATCAGATTGGGGAAAAATTTAAAAAGAATTATAAAACCTGATAGGAATGTGATTGAATCTTCCTGGAAAAAAAATTGATGATAAAGATGACAAGCTTGTACAGTGTGCTTCATTAACTCTCACACAGATCCATGAGTAAACGTGTACAGTTTGTGGGATGGAGTGAGGAGTGGGAAGCAATGTGGAGGTCCATTACTAGGGAATGAAGAAGTAAAATGCATGCATACATACAGGGCTTCCCTGGTGGCGCAGTGGTTGAGAGGCCACCTGCCGATGCAGGGGACACGGGTTCGTGTCCCGGTCCGGGAAGATCCCACATGCTGCAGAGCGTCTAGGCCCATGAGTCATGGCCGCTGAGCCTGCGCGTCCGGAGCCTGTGCTCCACAACGGGAGAGGCCACAACAGTGAGAGGCCCGCGTACCGCAAAAAAAAAAAAAAAAATGCATGCATACAGTGGAATGCCATGCAGCAATTATAATAAATTAGCTATATTTTCATATAACATGATCATATCTCAAATTCATAGTACTTAAGGTTAACACGTAAGAAACAAAATGAGATTTTTAGCGCAGCATCACTGGTATATCTTAAAAGCACATATATACAACACCACGATGAGTTTTTCAGATACACATATTTCTACATAGAAGAATGGACAGTGAATTTAAAGGATAGATATTAAATACACTAGGATGGGTACCTGGGAGAGAGGAAGATGGGGGATAAAGAGAATAAAAATAGCACGAAATAACATATAAGAGAAGTCTTACTTAGACTACTAAGCCATGAACTGAAGTGTGCGAGAAACTCAACTTGGGGCAGCTGAGGTGCCTGTCCATGGAACCAGAAATTGTACTTCTGCTAGAATTTATTCTATGACAATAGTTAGTCTCTGTTGATTTTCTACTTTTTAAAAGCCTGAAGTAAAACATATTTCACAATCAAAAATCTTTGATTTTGATCAAAGATTAAACATAAATCCTGATGGTTTTCCATACAGTGAACACACTCATATAATCAACTCCCAGATCAAGAAACAGAATATTTTCAATTCCTTGACGTTTTTTGAGCCATTACTGGACTCCATCAAAGGTAACCACTATTCTGATCTCCCACACCACAGATTAGTTTTATCTGTTTAACCTTTCTATAAATGGTATCTCTTTTGTGTCTGCTTCTTTCTTTCTCTATTATGTTTGTGAGATTAACCCATGTTTTTGCAAGAGACAGTATAATTTTTTTTTAACCATGTAAACTGGATTAATTTGAGTATGTTTAAAATAGTCAAGAAACTTTCCAAAGTTTCTTAGGTATGTTAATGTGTTTTGGACACCTAACATATCAATTATAAATAGTTCTTATATTGTCACTAAAACCCAGCACAGTATATAATAGCCAATTTTTAAAAACAAACTTTGAATCCTGAAAATGCAAGTACTTCTAATAAAGAAGTCGCTAAGACTAACATAACAGCTTTAGAGCCTACAGATAATGAGACTATGCTAGATATTCTGTAACAGACCATGGGGTGATACAAAGACAACTTATAGCCTCTAGACTCAAAGAACTTGTGGCCCAAAGTGATATCATGACAATAACATGCAAACCAGGCTTCTTTCAACACAGACGTCATATGTAACCTCCCTCTGGTTGCAGGTGCTACATTACTCAGTTGTTTTACAACTGAAGACCGAAACCAGTTAATATCTACAGTAATGGAAGAACAAAGAACAAGTCCATGCTTTTTTCTAGATTTCTGTTTTCAAACCCTACTTGATTCAATAAGAGTATCTACGCTGACTGAGGCTATTCATTCATGCAATGAGTATATAGATTTAAAATGTTTGCCTTAAAAGTCTCCTCTGTTCAGGACCATAGTGTCAGGCTCAGCAAAGGCACAGGCCTATTTCTTCTACTTAAGTGCATCTTCTTTTTCTGCTCGTGTGAATGACCTTCTAATTCTCACTTTGCTTCACTGAATTGCTGACTCTATTCCATCAAAAATTGTACATTGGTAAGGAACAACAATAAAATGACTTTTTAATGGCAAAATTAACTCATCAAAAGAAACAGAATAGTAATCTTGTACTATTCATATTAAAAAAGTAATCCTCTGCAATTCCATGCACTGAGGCACTACAGATTGCTATACTGTTGTCAGTTGATAACTGGTAATCACACTTAATGGGGAGAGAGACAGTATAATATTTTAATGTTCAAACATCACAATTTATTCATTCTACTATTGATGAACTTCAAGTTGCTCTCAGTTTTTTATTATTATGAATAAGGCTGCTATGAACATTCTTGTCCATGTCTTTTTGGACAAGTGCATGCTTTTCTCTTTGGGGAAGAGGAGGACCAAGGAGTAGAATAGTTGGGTCATAAGATTTGTATATGATAAGCTTTAGTAGATACTGCCAACCAGTTTTCCAAATTGACTGTACCAATTTTTACTTCCACCAGCAGTATATGAGAACTTGACTTCTTTCATATCCTCACCAATACTAGTCCTTTTAATTTAAGCTATTCTGGTAGGTGTCTTGTTCTCACTATTTTTAACTTAAATCAGCTTCTGGATTTAATTTCTTTTAAAATCCAGATTAGATTTTACAGCCTAATAATTCCATTTCTCTCTTAGTAGTCCCAAGCCCCAGTGTCATCTCATCTTACTTATTGGTCAAATCCCCAGTGAAGATCAATCATTCTGACTTCTCTGCCTTGCACATCACCTACTGTTTACACCTGAAGGGAATTAATTATGCAGCAGTACAGCTTGGTATCTTTATATATTGAGAGACAACCTTAAGTGGGCTCTCTCTCCATCCCCATTGCTGCTCTCCCAGTCCAGCCCATCTTGATCTCTTGTGCATTACTGCAATAGCCACCTGAGCAGTCTCCTGGCTCCTCTTTCATCTTTTCTCTAGAGGGATCTTTCCAAAACACAAATGTGATCACAAGATTCCCTGAATTACTCTTTAATGGCTTCCATTGTCTTCAGGTTCATTTCAGATCACATCTCTGACACTCCTTAAGCTGTTTCCCCTACACATTCTTGACATTCTATCTAGCTCAGTGTTTCTCAAATATTTTTGACTTGGCTCCTACACATAATGAAACAAAAGTTTTTAAAACAAGATTTAACCTTTCTACAGTGATACACTCTGGTATTTTCCATTCTCTTTTATTCTATCTCATTTTACATGAAATATTGGCCATGACTAAAGGAATTGGTTTTATAACTAATGGGTTGCAACCAGCACTTTGTAAAACATATTAGCTCTACTATAGATCTTTCAGTTTCTGTAAAACCCTTCATTTCTCCTCTCCAGGAACCTTTTGTCATATATCTCTATCAGTAGTCTCTCATCTTTCAGGGCTCCACTCCAGGAAGCATTTCCTGATCACCCCTCTTTTATACTCCATTTATTTACTCACTCTGTCATGTAATTCTCTGTTTACTTACATTTTCCAATGCACTGTAAGGTCCTCGAAGCCAAGAGATAGGATTTTTTTGATCATCATCATAACTTGAATGCCTGGCACATAGCAGGCATTTATCAAATATTTGTTGAATGAATGAACTGTGTGTGTGTATATATATACATATATACATATATATATACACATACACATATATACATGTATACACACATGTATATATACATTTATTATAGCATTGTTTATATATATATATATACACACACACACAAACACATATATGTGTCAATATTTATCCTTCTAATATTATAATATTGGAAACTGATTAACTAGCCAACATTTGGGCATTTAAGAATATGGAATATTGTGATACAATATAGGAAATGATTTAGATGAATACCTATTGGTATGAAACAATGTAATTGGTTACTGGGAAGATTAAATGAAATAGAGCAGACAAAGTGCTCCCTGGCACATTGCAAGTACTCATCTAATATCCAACAGCCACTTTTGTTATGAATTAATAAGATGCATTCATAATAGACAGAATAGAATAAAAGAAAAGTTGGCAGTAAGGAAAGGAAGACAGCTCCAAGAGTCCAGAAAAGCAAAAGGAAGGAAGGAGAGTCAACACCTCTGGAAGGTGTCTTTGTGATTTTTAGCTCTACCTGCCCATTCCACAGATGGAAAAACAAAGTCCAAAATGCATAGAGAGCCCATCTTTTGACACATGCCTAAAACCTAGGTCCTGATCTCGTCTGAGATGCTTTAAAATACCAAACAGAAGGGTATCTGTGAACATATCTTCAAACAAAAATTATTTCTGAATATGCCTGAGAGAACTGAGAGGAACCTCCTGGGAGGGCTTTGCAGGAACTTCATCTTTATTAGGACTCAGAGATTTGCAAGGTTAAACATTTATATTTCTGAGACTAGAAATATAATTAAATCCACCAGCATAATGTGTGAAATATTTGAGCGGGGTATTTTAGTTTAGCTTTTTGTTTGTTTGTTTTGTTTTGTTTTTTAAACTTTGGCAGGACCTAAAAGGCTGGTTTACATAGTTTTTAAAATCCAATCTGCAACTGATAAGAAAGCAGCAGCATTCAGAAAATGTAGGAAAGTTTAAAATCAGCTTTAAAAATTATTTAAGTTCTGAGTTTTATATTATTAAAGTAATATAATGGTAGCAAATAGTAGTCATATGAAAGGGGTAAGGTCAAATGCAATAACAATTTCATTCAAGCAGATACATACAGTGTAGACTCTGAGGATACCTTCTCTTGCTACTCATAATTCAGGACTGGCCTGTTTCAGTATCTCCTATTTTCCTCGCTCTCCTTGCTCTTACTTCCTTTGTTTCCATGCTGCCCCTACAACCATTCCTTCATTACTTACTTTGTCTCTCTTTGCACTTTTTTTCTTGTTTCTTCTTGATTTCTTAAATTTCCCTTCCTCTTCCCTTTGTTCCCTTCTTCACTTGCTCTGCCCCTTATCTCCCTCCTGGTCTCCTCTTTGGTGTTTTTTGGCAGACAGAGCCCGCGTCTGATCCTTAATACAACCCCAGCCGAAACCCGGGCTCTTATCTCAAGTCCTAAGACCCCCAACCAGCAATCTACTTCCCTTGTTCAGACATAAAGACAGGTGGTTTTGTCCCTTAACGAGAGGACTTTTTGACGCTCTAGGATAAAGCAATTTGGCAGACAACCTTTTCAATTTCCATGTGGGTATTGTGAATGGGGATGAAGAAGCAGGAGTTTAAGAACTCAGGTCTCTGTCTTGGGGCTAAGGAGGGATGGTTCATCGCTCCATTGCATGTTTCTCCTTAGGTTCCTGTCTGGAACTTGAAACTGGGCTGCTCAGGGTAATCAGCTTCTCTATGAAAAGAGGCAACTCTGCATTCATTCAAACCTTTAGCAAAAATGTTTCAAGTGCCCAGTTAGGGGTTGTACAGTATAACTGTGCTGTCCTTGAGCAGTTCTCGGGCTCTCTCTGTTTAAGAGAGAGAGAGAATGGGCTTGTCTCCCCCAGTCCAATATAATCAGCTTGGTGGAATCTTCCAACTAGCAACGATGGAAATACCATCTCCCTGGAAGCTCTCAGTCAAGAGAAGGGAGAATGTGGACTCCACGTGGGGATTGAGTCTCGAGGTCCTCATAGGAATCTTAGGACATCCTCCAACAGCCACCTCTTAGTTCCTTGTCTTCCTCCCTGTTCTCAGTTGACCCCCAAAATGCTAGGTTTGGTTTTTTAAAATACTAATTACTGTCCCTTACAAGAGCCACTTATGCACTATGTACTGTACTGTATGCAGTACAAAGATGATTACGCATACCATTAAATATGTGGCAGACTAACATTATTTACATGTTATATTTTATTTCATCTCTCAACTATATTCTCCTATGCTCAATCATCAGACTTTTTACTCGTGTAGCATACTTTTGTACTCAAGTTTGAACAATGAGAGGGGACATTAGTCTATGGTGCATTAGATCAAATTGATTTCAGGAATAGTAACCACAGAATAATATATTTTATATTCTTGGTTTGGTTCTCTGAAAAGAAACTCTTCCAGGATTTATGTCAAAAGAAAGAATATATGAACTACTCCTTCCAGGTAAAATTTACCTGGGTGGGCATTTAACAGAATACCTACTCTCATAGATGAAGAATTGTTGTATGATTTGAGTACATATGCACTGGACATATATATGTAGAAGAGAGAAAGGAGTGTGGAAGTGTGGAAACCAAAATTCATTTGCTACCACAACTGTATATGACCTAAACTTTCTTGAGTCTTGGATGTTTATCCTCAAAACTAGTTTTTACATTTGAATATATAATTACTTCCATTTCTTTATGGTTGTGGAAGAATTTTAAAATATATGTTTAATCATTGGAATCTATTACATAGAATCTTAAAATATTGGGAAAATTTTTTCCTATTCCTCCTTCACATAAATGCATTTTTGTTTGCTTGCCATTTAATGAAATGTGGGGAGAAGATAAGTTGAGGGTTTAGTCTCTGCTGAAGATCTATTGTGCTTCTTAAGATGTGTTGTGTGATTGATGAAGTATTTTGGAATTTTTATACAACTATGGCTGTAAAGCTCCTGGGGTCAAGGATTGGATGCTTAATGCATAGCCATTGGAGCCAACATACAAAAGTATTTCAGGAAATTTTTTTTAATTTTTATTTTATATTGGAGTATAGCTGATTAACAATGGTGTGTTAGTTTCAGGTGTTCAGCAAAGTGATTCAGTTATACATATACATGTATGTATTCTTTTTCAAATTCTTTTCCCATTTAGGTTATTACAGAATATTGATCAGAGTTCCCTGTGCTATACAGTAGGTCCTTGTTGGTTATCTATTTTTTTAACTTTTTTTTTTTGACCATGGCATGCAGCATGCAGGATCTTAGTTCCCCGGCCAGGGATCAAACCTGTGCCCCCTGCATTGGGAGTGCAGAGTCTTAACCACTGGACCTCCAGGGAAGTCCAGTTATCTATTTTCAGTATAGCAGGGTACACATGTACACACTGCTATACCTAAAATAGGAAAATTTTTTTGAATGAATGACTTTGTATAATGATTCTGTATGGAATTGATTCATTTACTCAAGTAGCCAACCAAACCAGTTTACTCAATGTCATTGATTTTTCAGCCTTATTTAAATATAATCTATAAAGTGGAAAGTCAAAATGAGTGAAGGGATAGAAAGATTTTCATTATTGTACTGTAGTGAAAAGATAAAAACTTTCAGTTCTACGAAGAAAATTCTTTCTAAACTTTTGAATCCCTGAATAGAGGGAAGGGGGTTGGTAGAGACTCCGAAGACAATAATTTTAAAACAAAAAACAAACTAGTCCTTTAATTATAGCATAATTACCAGATTTCAAACTGTGAATTCACTTTTGCTTTGGTCTTTTAAATAAATTATGTATGTTTTCCATATGTGGCCCTACACCAAAACTCCTTTTTAATCTGGGAAAACATTTCCAAAATCCAAGTTAGTATCTAAGCTCTGGGATATTAATTTGATTTTGGATTCCTCCATAAACTTTCCATGTTTAGCAATCTTTTTGAACTGTCCCTTGGGATACACATGTTTGTATTACACATATTCTATGTCTTTTAATAGTAATGTTTAGGAATTCAGTAGGAAAAAAATAATGTCCTTGTAAATTTGATCTCTTTTGCAAACATCAGAACATGAAATGTTCATTGGCTTACCCCCCAATAGGTTTACATTAATAAACCATCAATTGTAAGCTCAACCATCCAGTTCCAAAGAAACTTTCAACTTCAATATTATATGCTGTCTAATTCTGTTGTACATTTAACAAAGGATTAAGGCATAATGCATTTTTAATAAACTGAAATATTAATGACAAAAGGCTTTTAAGAGAAAATTTTCAAAGAATTACTCATCATAAACATGGTTTCAATAGAATTTGTTTATAAAGCTGAGTAAAGAAAAAGGAATGGATAATTAAAACTTTCAAAATATGTTTTCCTTTTATATGAAATGGTCAACTCATAGATAACAGCAAAAAATATGGGAACACTCTTGGGGGTGATGTACTAATTCCCAAACCCCGAGATTTTCTACCTTTTCCCCAAGTTTTTATGAAACTGCTTGTATTAAACATGTACAGCCTGGATTGCATTTAGCCAACCAGACTCCTTAATGAGCCTCACTCCACCATCATAAATGCCTTTCTCAGTAGCCACTAGGAATCCCAAAACTGCTGCTAATGAGCTGATGAAGAGTAACAAGATCTGAACCAGAGCATTGATCAATCCAGTACTCTCCTGCTCTTAACTCTACTGTCTATACTACACAAAGCAAGGTCAAGATTTTATGCTTTGTCCTTGACAGCATTTCAACACTGACAATGGACTAATTTTCATGGCTTTGAAAAACCGGAAGCTAATTAATCCAATTAGAGTTGTATTGGGCTAAATTTAACAGAACCCCACCAACAGTGGCTTAAACAATAAAGTTTTTTTCTCAAATAAATTAGAAGTCCAGAAGGAAGCATTACAAGCATTAAAGAAATCACCAAAGACTGAGGTTCCTTCCAGTTTCCTGCTCCATCTTCCATGGTGTTTGATTTCCATGATTACAAGATGGTGGCTCCCTCTCTAGGCATAATATCTGTGACCTTAGCTGGAAGAAGGAAGTGCCTGCCAGCTGAGCCTGCCCCTTTCTAACAAGGAAAACACAGCATTCCTAGAAGCTCTGCCAGTAGAATTCTGCTTATATCTCAATGGCCAGAACCGTTTCACATAGGCCACCACTAGTTGAAAGGGTAGCTTGGAAAATCAACTTTCTTTTTGTGGAGTACTTTGCTTCCCCCAATAAAATCTATTCTCCATTGGTAAGGATGAAGGGAGGAAAAAAGAAATTGGGTAGACAAGTGAGAGTGCTTGAAACGTCTGATGTGGCTCGTTATGGTGACCAAATAAATGACCCATTTTCTACTTTACTTCATTCATGTTGTATAGATTCAGCCTCAAATATGACCTGCTATAATCAGAAGATCCCCAAACAATTTATATCACAACAACAAGCTTTAGCTCTCAAATCCTCCATTCTTTCCTGCAGGCCTAGACACAGCCTCAGGGACTTCCCATGTGTTTCCTATGGAGTTTGCAGAAAGGGCAGAGCTTGCCAGAATGGGTCAGAAAGATGATTTGGGCTCTTTTGCCTTAGTCATTCTTTTCACTCACATAGCCTGAATCCCATCTCATTTAGCACAACACACTGAAAGCTGAGAACTACAGTCCTAGTTTCTGGCCTACTTAGTTTCTGCGTTTATTAGAAAACCCTTCTTTATCCCTCAGTGTTTCTACATCAGGTAAGTCCACAAATACTCACGTGATAATGAATGACCTAGATTAGGGGTCTGCAAACTAGAGCCCATAGTCAAACCTGGCCAGCCGCATTTTTGTAAATAAAGTTTTCTTAGAGCATAGCTGTGCCCATTCCTTTATGTTTGCAGATGGCTGCTTTCACACTGCCAGAGCAGAGCTGAGTAGCTGCAACAGAGACCATCTGGCTTGCAAAGTCTAAACTATTTACTATCTGGCCCTTTACTGAAAGAGTTTGCTGATCCTTGATCAGATAGTCAATATATAAAAAGGAGCAAATATTTGTATTTTGTGAGGATCACTTCCTCCTAAACACGTAACAAATACTGTTTCTTCCTGTTTTATTCCTGAGCCACTACCCAAGAGCAGAGGCAAAGGACTTGGCCGAAGCAGTTCATAAAAATATTGGGAAGTGAAGCACAGGAATTAATTAGAGTTTTCAATAGGTGAAGCAATGAAGTGAGAAGCTTTGAAAGGTTGGGACTACCCATGTCAATCACTGGAGTATTGTTGTCAGTCCTCGCTTACAGATTAGGAATATAATTCAGAGGTAAGCCATTTTTCAAGGTAGAAAGAGCGAATTTTCAAGATAAAAACATCAAAATAAAATTCTCCCAAAGGGAAATAAGTAGCTTTTCCCTACAATTCCAAGCAAAATTAAGTGTTTTCTTCATTGGACTCCTAGAAGACTTTGGTGGATTATATTGTAATTATTTGTCTTGACATCTTTTTCTCCCAATAGTTCATTAAGGGAGGCATTGGCTTAGTGAGTTTTCTTTTTTTTTTTAATCTCCATTGCCCATCAGGATACATGGATCATAGTAAGTGCTAAAAACATACCTTTTATCAGAAGAATTAATTAATTATTAATTAATTTTTGTATTTGAAGTCTTATTTTAGTGTTTTATGGATAGTATAAAAGAGGTCTGGTTACCAATAGTCTATAGTAAAGGATTAACTTTGCCCTAAGAGAGGTTTGGCCTTTGTACCCAGCTCTTGGGAAGCAACCTTTAAGTCCTCAGAATGTCCTGCTTGATAAGTGTTTTTGTTTATTTGGTCCCTTGAGCCACAACAGTCTATGCTAACAATGTAATTTATGGTGGGGTATCAGCTCACCATATAGCCATGCAGTATTAGCTCAACCTCTGAAAGGGCTAGAGGCTAAGGTCAGTGATGGAGCCAGTCAACCATGTCTATATGACTGATCCCTAATAAAATCTGTGGACACCAAAGCTCAAGTGAGCTTCTCTGGTTGGCAACATTCTGTGTGTACTGCCACACATAGTTGCTACAAGAAACAGACATTGTTGCATAACTCCACTGGGAAAGGACAACTGGAACACTCACCCTGGAACTCCAAATCCAAAATCTGAGGAGGGTGGAGATGGCTCCAAGTTCAAGCTCCTTGACTCCAGGGCCCATCAGCCATCCATTGTGACAAGACTGTGCTGCTTCCTTCATGACGTAGAGAAGAGAAGCCAGAGTTAACCTCCAGTCTAGGTCTCCATACCTTCTGCACACGGGACAGGGGCCACAGTGGTGATTACAGTGAAGGTCACTGGCTTCAGAGCAAGATATGCTCTTTGGTTTTTTTGTTTGTTTGTTCTGGGATTTTTTTTTTTTTTTTTGGCTTCTTAGTTTTTTTTTTTTAATTGAGGCATAGTTGATTTACAATATTATATTAGTTTCACGTGTACAACAAAGTGATTCATATATATATATTTTTCAGATTATATTCCATTATAGGTTATTACAAGATTTTGAATACAATTCCCTGTGCTATACAGTAAATACTTGCTGCTTATCTATTTTATGTGTAGTAGTTTGTTACCTGTTAATCCCATACTCCTAATTTGTCCCTCCTTCCCTCCTTTTCCCCTTTGGTAACCATAAATTTTTTGTCTATGTCTGTGAGTCTGTTTCTGTTTTGTTTTTGTTTTTGTTTTTGTTTTGTGGTACGTGGGCCTCTCACTGTTGTGGCCTCTCCCTTTGCGGAGCACAGGCTCTGGACGTGCAGGCTCAGCGGCCATGGCTCACGGGCCCAGCCGCTCCATGGCATGTGGGATCTTCCCGGACCGGGGCACGAACCCGTGTCCCCTGCATTGGCAGGCGGACTCTCAACCACTGCGCCACCAGGGAAGCCCTGTTTCTGTTTTGTATATAGATTCATTTGTATCATTTTTTAGATTCTACATATAAGTGATATCGTACAGCATTTGTCTTTCTCTGTCTGACTTACTTGACTAAGTATAATATTCCCTAGGTTCATCCATGCAGTTGCAAATGGCAATATTTCATTCTTTTTTATGGTTGAGTAATAGTCTATTGTATATATTGCTCTTTGGTTTTTGACAGCTCCATTTTTCTCTTTGCCCTAACAGCGTCTATAACAATAGGTTAATAACTGCTCCTAATCAACTTTCTATTTCCTCCTTTGCAGAGAAATAATAGCCGCTTAGGAAGCTGGTCTCATTCTTGCTAAATAAACATCCCCACAAGCCAAGGTGATAGGTGAAGAATTTGCCTCTCCAGGCTGGGAAACTTGGGAACCCAGCAGTCAGTGGGGGCTTGGTGAGGGTGCATGATTATTTTCTTTTCCCTTTGGTAACTTCAAGGTCACAGAGAGTGAAGAGGAAGTAAGACTGGAATCCCCTGACCTGACCCTCAGTGCAGCACTGTAGAGGTAGTGTTGACCATTGATCCATCTGGAACAGATCGGTCAAGGATGCCAAAAACTCTGCTCTCAAAGACTGCCAGCTCAGACTTATGACATGTAACTGACACAGGCAGTGGCTGCTATATGTGTGCTGTTAGGAGAGTAGTTAACTTTTCCCTTCTTCCCCTGGGAATCCGGAGATGTCTGGCTCAGCATGTGAGTCAGAGGCCAGCCCACATGACCCGGAGTCCAAACAGATCACAGGTACATGAAAACAGATCTTCCAAGAGTAAATTTAAATAGCACTCAGGCTCTAAAAAATTAATTACTCCATAAGTCTTTAGGTTGAGATACTAAGATTTACTGCAATTCTTTCCTCCACTTAGGTCAAGCACAATGAATCGTATACTACCCAAGACTAAAAGACAAATTCCAAACAAGAGGACACAGTAACTGCTATTCAGGTAGCCTAAAAAGCAACACGTGGGGACCCTGATTTTTATATCCATTTATGGATATAATTCACTCCCGGTTCAAATGGATTTCTCCTCTGTTGTTACATTGCAATTCAAATATTGGACATTTGGAGTATAAACCTATGTGGCAAATCTCCAATGTCAATATGTCCTGAGCAGAAATTTGATCTTTGGTCTCTGCTTTTTCCTGAATGGATCTTTTCTAACCATCCAGGAAGAAAGGTCTTTGATTTATTAGAATTGGGTCAGTCACATAAGGCCCAGCAGCCACGACAGACATAGGCCCAATGCATTCATATTTGAGATGCCTCCAAGGCTGACAAGTTCAGAAGCTGTCATCACACTGGCATCCTTTGGACAAACTTTGCCTTGAGTCATCCTTCAAAACCTTTATATAAGGGCTTCTTCAGTCTTGTCTTTGTGCCCCTGAGAACTATTTTATTCAGTTTCATCTGCCCAGAGCTATGGATTTGTCAATCTCACCACTAGTGATGGCTGGCCTTTGTTTACATTCCAGAAACCTGAGATTGTAGAAACACCATTCTTACTGACTCTTGCAGTGCACATGGGGTGGTCTCGATCTAAGTCGCTGGTCACCTTGGGTCAAACGTCTGATTTCTTAGTATTTTTTGAATTATACTTTTAACTCATGTACATCTTTCAAAATGGCATAATTTAATCGAAGACAGTTTGTACTTACAGTGGCCACTTTGGAGAACTTTGGACAAGAACAGAAAAGGAAATAAAATCTTAACTATCCAACGGTCTTTATTTATTTATTTTAACATCTTTATTGGAGTATAATTGCTTTACAGTGTTGTGTTAGTTTCTGCTGTATAACAAAGTGAATCAGCTATACATATACATATATCCCCATATCTCCTCCCTCTGCGTCTCCCTCCCATCCTCCCTATCCCACCCCTCTAGGTGGTCGCAAAGCACCGAGCTGATCTTCCTGTGCCATGCAGCTGCTTCCCACTAGCTATCTATTTTACATTTGGTAGTGTATATATGTCAATGCTACTCTCATAATTTAATCATGACAATTTGTACTTACAGTGGCCACTTTGGAGAACTTTGAACATGAACAGAAAAGGAAACAAAATCTTAACTATCCATCAGTCTTTATTTTTTTAAATTGACATAGGAAAACTTCCAAATGCAATTAGGATTCTAAAATGGTCCCCTTAAAAGATTTGCCAATAGCCACAGTTTTAAAAGAAAAGTTTATTTAAAAGTTTAGACTTATCATGGATACATTCTTTAGGCTGCCCTGAACTCTACCAAAAAGAAAAAGGAACTTGATTCTGTGGGAAAATAAAGAGGCTTCAAGCAAGACTTCAGCACCTAATTTCCAACGAACCCCTTAAACCAGCAAGGAAAATTATCTCTAATGATAGGAGGACAGAAACAAACCTTTTTAGTAGATTCAGACACTGCACTTTCAACTAGAAGTCCTGCCATGGTGTCTACATGTAGCTGACAGGGGTATTTAAACCCCTCAGACCCTCCCTTTCACCCAATCTATAATGACTTCTTCCATATTTGTAGCTGGCTCATTTAATTTTTTCCCCATCCCATTGGAAACTTTAAACACTAATTACTTTAAAAAGTTGTCACTGTATGTCACTCTAGGAATGTTTAATTTAGATAGATCTAACCAAAAGGGAAAGATATCAGAAATTAGGTTTAATGGAACAAGCTCTTGCTGACTTTTAAAAACAACATCGATATATTTAGGTCTTGAAAAAACCCCCAAACTATGTGGCCTTAGTTTCTGGGTAACAAGACAAGAAGGAAAGCAAAATGCCAAGAGCTTTTATCTATGATTTATAATATTTAAATTTTTGGCTTGTAAGTATACACATTTATAAATTATATTTTTAAAAATTTCATGTAATATTCTTATCAAAATGATTCCTTGGGCAAATAGCTGATTTAATCATTTCAGGTTTAAAAACTGCTTTATGTTTTGTTCTTTTTTATTGCTAAGTAATATTCCATTGCCATTTGCAGCAACATGGATGGACTTAGAGATGGTCATACTGAGTGAAGTAAATCGGACACAGAAAGACAAATATCATATGATATTGCTTATATGTGGAATCTTAAAAAAAAGGGTACAAATGAACTTATTTACAAAACAGGAGTAGAGTCACAGATGTAGAAAACAAACTTATGGTTACCAGGAGATGGCGGTTGGGAGGGAGGGATAAATTGGGAGATTGGGCTGACATATACACACTACTACATATAAAAGAGATAACTAATAAGAACCCGCTCTATAGCACAGGGAACTCTACTTAATACTCTGTAATGGCCTATATGGGAAAAGAATCTAAAAAAAAAAAAAATAGTGGATATAGGTATAACTGATTCACTTTGCTGTACACCTGAAACTAACACAACATTGTAAATAAACTATACGCCAATAAAAAATTTTAAAAATACTGCTTTATGTTTTTCCCTTGATTTCACCACCATATTAAAAACAATGTTAACAAAATATTCTAGTTTATGCTAGACTTTATTTTTCATAAAATGTCTAATTTGAATTCCCTAAATTTACTTTATTGGTTTTGCTAGTTAATCCCTTAAGATATAAAATTGAATATTATATATTTAAGTATATTGTATCATAATAGGTAGAGGCTTTATGAAAAGAGATAAATTTATATAAAGCTACAAACCATAAGATTTGTCAAGACCCTCAGTTTAAAAATCTTAATATTATTTTGATTTTACTGAGAAATAATCTTTAGATACTTGAGCATATAATTTTAATATATTTATGTTATTATTTAATACATGTAGAGCAGTCTTTAATTAAGAGGTTAAAAAACACACAAATACATTTGATTTATTTTAACATATGTGTTCATTTTAAAATAAAAGTATGTGATAGTGGAGGATGTTTCCATAGAGTAATGGATTTATTTCGGTTTACTATTTTTTTTAAAAAAAGAAATAATTTTGTCCTAAAGTAAAAAATATCTGGTTATGTCAGAATAAAAAAATAATAAAAGACAGATTTTTAGCATATTTTAAAAGTGTAGAAAATCTCTCCTGAAGAGTAAACTTTATTAGCTTGGGATTAGAATATCTATAAGTAAGGAGTTGGAAAAAAATGTGCTAAAAATTTTACCAAGCTGTTTAAACTGATGGGTTTATTCAAAAGAGAAAAACACTTACAGGTCTTTATCTGTAAATTGATCACGGATGATATTTTTAAAAGCTCCAACTAGAATGGATTTTCTTTCCGTTAAAAATGTCTCAATTATTCTGTGCCTAGATAATAAAATTATTTAATAAAATAAATTATTCTAACTCTCTTCGCTTTTGACATATTCTAAATAATTTAAAAAGCTTTTCACTTTTGAAAAAGTTTAAGTTCTTAATGATGACCTTCACTAACTGATGCTTTACACTTACTGCTTTAACTATTACTTGCCTTAAGCATATCTTGTCTCCTATGATGACTCTATTTGATTTTGTCTTTCTCAAATTTAGACACCAAAGTTAGAATAATAAAAATGTCATGATAGCTTTTTTTTTTTTTTTTTTTTTTGCGGTACGCGGACCTCTCGCTGTTGCGGCCTCTCCCGTTGCAGAGCACAGGCTCTGGACGCGCAGGCTCAGCGGCCGTGGCTCACGGGCCCAGCCGCTCCACGGCATGTGGGATCTTCCCGGAACGGGGCATGAACCCGTGTCCCCTGCATCGGCAAGTGGACTTCTCAACCACTGCGCCACCAGGGAAGCCTTTTACCCCTGAAATACCTTTGCATTTCATCAACAGATACAGGTAACATAAAGATTTTCTCCTTTATAAAGGAAAGGATAATAGGAATGACTCCATTTGTCTGCCAATTTTTATTTTAATTAAATATTAATATTTAATTAAAATAACTCAAATAAAATAAAATATCTCAAAATTATTATGAGAATATTTTTCTTTATTAAAATTAGGATAAATTTCTTCTAAGTTGACTAATTCAAAGAGAAATTCAGCATTTCTATGTTAAGTATAAATAAAATGTGTTCTAAATATGTATCAATTACTGTGTACTCTTCACATTAAAGAAAACATACAGATACAATGTAAGGTATGTATCTATAGGTACACATAGATACAATAACAGCCTACATAAAGATTTTGTCAGATTTACATAGGAAATGTCAATTGGTGATTTTCATAGTATATATTTTTGGATAAATTAAAACACTGGATATTTATCACTGTTCTCATTGTTCGTATGTTTTTCTTCCTAGGAATAAGACTAAATCACTATAGGTTAATTTTGTGTGATAACTCAAAGGAGAATTCTACTCTCCTCTATTCAAATACTATAGTGTAATATAATAAATTATCATGAAATGTTCTTTTTTATCACCAAAATATATGAACAGCCTTCCCTGCCAGCTATCTAATCAGCTTCAAAATATCAGATCAGGTATTTAGGTATTTTGGAAACACCATCACCATAAAGACTTCACTTAAACCTCACCAGAAAAGAACTTATCATGTGCTGTTAACATCTAACACAGCACTAAGATTCCAATGATAGGTTTTCCAGATAAAACAACATCATCCATTCTCCAGCATTAAAAATTTTTCCACACTTAATGGAAACATTAAGCTGAAGAATCTTCAGAAGCAGATGGTTCATGGGAATAGCTAGCTAGCTCAAGATCCTTAGAACAAGCATATGGCTTCATAAAGTAGACAGATTTGGTTCAAAACCATCCCTCCCCACCAAACCAGGGGCCAGAAGCCACTAGAACTGTGCTTCTTTACACATTTGCTTTTCATCCTCTAAGCCATCTCACTCTCCCTTGCTGGTTCTACTCCCTCATTCACGCCAACACCCTTATCCTTGATAATTTCCAGATACTGGGCCACTTCTCTAGTTACTGGCAAAGCTAAACAACCCATATCCAAATTAAAGAGAAAAATCACTTGATCATCTAAGGAAGATCCAAGTAGTTTGTGGGACATTTGGGACATGTTTCAACCATTAATAATAATCCTTGTGTCCATGTTTATCTCCGGTATAGTTGCCAAGTGCATAATCTCCAGAGTCTTAAATACTGCTGCATAGTCACTGTCATACCAAATGATTCAATAAATAATTATCCAACAAAAATAGCTAGGAAGTATAATGCGTACAGTTCTCAAAACAACTACCATTATAAATGTTCAACCCTTTTTAATAGATTCAGATCCTATACTTTCTTTTTTATTATTTTTTTATTTTAAATTATTTTTGTCATATTTTCTTTTTTTAAAATTGAGATATATAACTGACAAAACTGTATATATTTAAAGTGTACAGTATAATGATATTATATATATGTTATATATATATATAGTGAAATGATTACCACAGTCAAGTTAATTAACACATTCATCACATAGTTTTGTTTTGTTTTTGTTTTTGTTCTTTGGTGAGAACACAAGATCTGTCTACTCTCTTAGTCTCAGCAAATTTCTTTTCTTCCCCTTTTTCTTTTGAGATATAGTTGGGTTTTTTTGTTTGTTTGTTTTTTGCAAATTTCAAATATACAACACAGTGGCATTAACTATAGCCACCATGCTGTACATTAGATCCTCAAAATTCATTCATTTTTTGCCTAAGAGTTTGTTAGGTACTACACTTTCAACAGAGGTGCAGAACTAAAATGATCATATTCCCAAAAGAAAATGATCTATCGCCAAGAAAGTGAAAAATGTCCTTACTGGTAGTTAGGCTGTGGTGGAGGGAGGGAGATACTGAGAATTGAGACAGCAGGCACAATTTTCAAAACTGCAAAACAAAGAAACTGCACGGAACCATCTTGTGCATCACAGGGTATCTAGGTTCAAACTTTTTTTTATGACGAGCTCATTCAGACCCGTATGTTCTGAGATAAGGTCATGGACAAAGTGATCTAGCAATATCTCTGCACAAACTCATGTGTTTAAAGACCATGGATTATTTCAGCAACTTACCCTGTCAAGGCCATCCTTTGATTAATCCAACCCCCCATATGCTGCAAGTACTCTTTAACTGCTCTGTCTTGAAATAACCCAGGGTTCCTCTGAAATACCTCCTTCCCTATTCACCAAGCTCAACAAACATTGGCTTTAAGTATGTTCCTGGTGGTCTTTGTTTGGTAGGCTTTAAAAATTCTATGAAATTGGTATTATTACTATTCCATATTTTATTGAAGATTTTATCTTAGAGTGGCACTGTCCAACAGAACTTCCTCTGATGACAGAGATGGTTTATAATCTGCACTGCTGAGCACAGTAGCTAGTAGTCATGTGTGACCATTGGGTACTGGAAATATGGCTAGTATGACTCAGGAACTAAAGTTTTAACTTTGTATAATTTTAATTAATTTAAATCTAAATAGTCACATGTGACTAGAGCTCTTCATACTGGGCATTGTAGTCTTAGGGCACATACCATTCCTTGGCCCTGTTGGGACACTTCATCTAAAGGGACATTCTTCTCAGAGAGTAATGCACCCTAATCACTTCCCTTTTTTACAAAAACCATGTAATGATCTCTGAATGGACGTAAAACGCGATGCACGGATGTGGAGGGAAGGTGAAACTTAGTTTTGGTCTTTTCAGGGAAATGTTTTGGTTGTAGGGAAGTCGTTTCTGCCTTATTTTCTGATAGAGCTAGCTTCTGCATCACTGAAGAGAGAATAACAATATAGCATTCTTCTACCTACTCAATAGCCAAAGGTGTTACTCTGACTCAGAAGTGGGACAGAGTGGGAAGGCCACTGTGTTTGTGAATTTGGCCCCCAGTACTCTTACTTGTGAAAATTCCAGGAAGATTCTGGCATGTGGTAAACTTTTATTTTCCTTTGTAATATGAGTTTGCATAACTTTAGGTGTCCAAATAGGTATTTTAAATGGACAGTTGGTGGACTGTGTACCAGAGGCTGCTTAGTTGGTACCACCTTAAACCAGAAGTCCTAATGTCACTAGAATATTGATTGCAATGTTTGATGGTATACAAGAATGTCTACAGCTGAGTTGAGTTATTTTACTGTATTTTTTTCCAGTCTTATTGAGATATAATTGACATGTAACACTGTGTAAGTTTAAGGTATTCAATGTGAAGATTTGATACAAGTGTATATTATAAAATAATTGCCGCAATAAGGTTAGCTAACACCTCCATCACCTCATGTAATTTTCTTTTTGTGTGTGCGGGAAGAACGTTTAAGATCTGCTCTCCTAGCAACGTTCAAGTATATAATATGGTATTGCTAACTATAGTTACCATGCTGTACATTAGATCTCCAGAACTTATTCATCTTATCTGAAATTTTGTATCTTTTAACCAACATCTCTCAACTTCCCCTACCCCCAGCCCCTGGCAACCACCATTCTGCTTTATGTTTCTATGAGTTTGGCTTTTTTAGATCCCACATATAAGTGAGATCACACAGTATTTGTCTTTTTCTGTATGACTTATTTCACTAGTACAATACCCTCAAGGTTTTATCCATGTTATCATAAATGGCAGGATTTCCTTCTTTCTCATAGCTGAATAATATCATATATATCTCACATTTTTATCCATTCACCTGTGGGTGGACGTGTAGGTTGTTTCCATATCCTGGCTATAGTGAATAATGTTGCAATGAACATGGGAGTACATATATTTCTTTGAGATCCTGATTTCATTTCTTTTGGATATATACCCAAAAGAGGGATTGCTGGATAATATGATTTTTAATATTTTACTTTTTTTCATAGTAGTTGTACCAATTTGCATTACCAACAACAATGCACAAGGTTTCCCTTTTCTCCATATCCTCTGCGACACTTGTTATCTCTTGCCTTTTTGATAACAGTCATTCTAACAGGTATGAGGTGAGTGATATCTCACTGTGACTCTGATTTACATTTCCCTGATAATTAGTGATGTTGAGCACATTTTCATGTATCTGTTGGCCAGTTGTAGGTCTTTCTTGGAAAAATGTCTATTCAGGTCCTCTTCCCATTTTTATTTACTTAGTTTTGCACTATTGAGTTGTATGAGTTCCTTATATATTTTGGATATTAACCCCTTATTAGATAAATGGCTTACAAATATTTTCTCTCAGTCCATAGGTGGCTTTTTCATTTTGTTGAACATTTCTTTTTCTGAACAGATGCTTTTTAGTTTGATGTAGTCCCACTTATTTATTTTTGCTTTCATTGCTTGTGCCTTGGTGTTTTATGCAGGAAATCACTGTCAAGGTCAATGTCAAGGAGATTTTTTCTATGTTTTCTTCTAGGAATTCTACAGCTTCAGGTCTTTTTTGAAGTCTTTAATTCATTTTGAGTTTATTTTTGTTAGTGGTGTAAGATAGGGATTCAACTTCATTTTTCTGCATGTGGTTATCCAGTTTTCCCAACATCGTTTATTGAAGAGACTATCCTTTCCCCATAGAGTATTATTGGCTCCCTTGTCAAACACTAGTTACCATATATGTGAGGGTTTATTTCTGGGCTCTTGATTCTGGTCTATGTTTCTATTTTTATGCCACTACCATACTGTTCTGATTACTATAGCTTTGTAATATATTTTGATCAAGAAGTGTGATACTTCCAGATTTGTTCTTCTTTCTCAGAATTGCTTTGGCTATTTGGGGTCTTTTGTGGTTCCATTCGAACTTCAGGATTATTTTTTCTATTTCTGTGAAAAATGACAATGGAATATTGATAGGGATTGCATTGAGTCTATAGATGATTTTGAGTAGTATGGACATCTTAACAATATTAATTCTTCCAATCCATAAACACAGAATATCTTTCCATTTATTTGTGTCTTCTTTGATTTCTTTCATCAGTGTCATAGTTTTCAGTGCATATTGTTGGTTAAGCTTATGCCTAAGTATTTTGTTTTTGATATTATTGTAAATGGGATTGTTTTCTTTCTTTTTCGGATATGTTTGTTGTTAGTGTATAGAAATGCAACTAATTTCTGTATGTTGATTTTGAGTTGAATTATTTTAGAGCTGATTCTCAATCTTAACTGCATATTAGAATTGCCTGAGGATATTTTAAAACTCCTGAATGCCAGACCAAGTAATTCAGAATTTCTGAGTGTGGGACACTGACATTAGTGTGTTTTAGTTTCCTAGATGATACCAATGGCTGCCTAAGACAGAACACACAATTTAGTGAACAGTTTAATATAATTAATGACTTCATACTAGAAATAAAATCAAACATCTCTCAGATAGATCAAAAGATAATGATGATTACAATAATAATAATAATAAAGCCTACTTATTGACTTCCTAGCACATTGCAGTGTCTTTAGTCTCACAACATTTCTCCGAGGTAGGCATTGTGCTTCTCATTTATCATATGAAAAAACCGAGCTATTGATTAGGAATCTGAATTTCTAAACCCTTGTTTTTTCAATATACTTTACTGCTTCCACAAAGTCCTCTGAATCACTGATAGTCTTAATGTCATCAGAAGTTAATATTCTGAGCACTTATAGAATCTCATTTCAGACTCCTCTTTGAAGAAAATGTATTTATCTTGGCATATATTAAAAGGCATCATCATTTATCAGAGATAAAAGTTAAACACCACGTGTCTTATTTTAAGTAGCATTTTTCTTTTCACTAATGAATACCTATTACTACAGATACTTATTGAAAGTCAAGTGATTATTTTTCTGAAATTTCACTTTTAATTGATTTACAATCTTGTGTTTGAGTACTTAAGTTAAAAGGAAAGTATTTTAACTCTGAATAAAAGTGTTAAATTGAATATATAAATTTCAAGACACTATATAGAATAAGGAAAATACATGCTGGCTTTAGGGAAAAAAGATAAATGAAAACAAATAATTAGGTTGAGAATGCCACGAAGTTTCTATGTAGGATAACAGATCACTCTGGGAGCCACGATCAACTGTGCTCTAGGTTGAGATAATCTCCTGCGTTTCCTCACTATGGATAAAATCCAGCAAATACTCAATGGGTGCTTATTTTGACCATGGCACAGGGAAGAGATGATTTATCATGATCTTTCACATTAAGTAAACTAACGGCAAAGCTATTTCCCATTGTACTAGATGCACCAATGCCAGATATAAATATGTGAGAAGCATTTTTTATATTGTATTTTTATAAGAAATTTCACTGGGTTTTGCAACATAGCTTCAGACGACAGATGTTAGGGACCTTGAAATTGTCTCCAGATTAACCAAAATGATGAGATTTGGGAGCGGTGGGGTTGCCATTTGTACATCATCAATATCTTTGGAAGTTTAAGCAGACACATCTGTATAGCGTGGAAGTGAAGTACAGTGCTTACAAGCCCAGACTTTAATGCCAAACTGCAGGGGTTCAAACCCCAGCTCTCCCAGCTGAGAGACTTTGGGAAAACTACTTAAAACTCCCTGTGCCTCAGTTTTCTCATCCGCTAAAGGGGACCGTGGTATTAACAGCACCCTCATCTGATAGGGTTGTAAGGTTTAAGTAATTGATACATGCATATTACTGGTAGAGAGTAAGCATTTGCTATTATCATGCTCTAGGCTTCGACTTTGAAAAGCCTCATATAATTCCTCTGCACACAAGAATTTAGAAAAAGAATCTGAACACTGATTTGCATTATATCCTGTTGGGTGTCATGTCTGTCAAGGAATGTTGATCTAATAACTATTTGATAATAAAACATTCTAAGGCTTTACTATCTTATTAAAAAAATACAGAGTGTTGACAATGTCACAAGGCACCTTTGGAGGTATTTTTGCTCCTCCTCTTGGGGTAGTTATATGTTCTGAGATCTCATTCATTCAAGGTAGATCCATGCATCTATACAGGAGACATGGAACTTATCTCTCTGTGAAAAATATTGACAGGAAACACAAGAAGCATGTTTCAGGCTGTTTAGAGGATGGAATGCTTGGCAGAATGGATGGAGGATTTAGGCGTTTATGAGCCGCTTTATTTGACAATGAGCCCCTTGGAGTAGAAGCATTAGGGTTTTGAAGAATTTTTAGTTATTACAAGAAAGCGCTCCAGCAATCTGTTTTCCCTTTTAACCACAGAACTGTACATTTGTGTAAAACTTCACAGTTTTCAAAGTGGAAGATCCATTGGCATCACGATCTTTCTTTGTTCCTTCCTAACTTTCTTCTCCCCCTTCCTTACTTAGAGAAGTTTGAGAAAAAGAATATAATGAAGAGAATGATAAAAGGACAACTCCAGGTAAAGGTAAATAGAACCCTAAGAAAGAACACGAATGAAACTGAGCACGTTTTGCAGAGATTTAAATTACTTGTGTCCTAAAGAGTTTCTAAGACGAACAGAATTCTGGCTTCTAAATAAGTAGCTAATTTAAAGAGTGTATATTCTCTCATTGAGGGAATCCTAGAAAAAGTATAAGGAATATGTCTATCATTTTAAAACTTCCCTCTGCAATTGGGTCAACTTGGTCTAATATCTGAATCCCTCCATGCGGCGCTAGATCATGCTATACCGTGAATTATGCATTGCAAGAAAAAGACCCATGGGGCTGCCTAGAGACTGTTTAGTGGGGGCAATCTGAAGGCCTGAGGCTTTACGTTGCTACTCATTACAAAACTTCAAAGGTTGGCATTTCTTTGCCATGTTACTCTGGTCAAGTTTCTTTTTCCTTTTTATACACGAACATTGAAAATACATACATTGACATTTTACTGTATTTGAAGTTTTACAAGACCTCTCTTTGGAGAATGCTTTAAAGTTTGATTATAGCTTTTTTAGGGTCATAAGTAGGATATCATGGCCTAGTTTGGAATTCTCTTGGCTGCTGTGATGGCCTTTGACTCGT
This sequence comes from Aethalodelphis obliquidens, assembly GCF_003676395.1. NCBI lineage: Eukaryota > Metazoa > Chordata > Mammalia > Artiodactyla > Delphinidae > Aethalodelphis > Aethalodelphis obliquidens. The sequence continues at coordinate 35,567,513 of NW_020837946.1, read as the reverse complement.
TTCCTTGCCCTGGACTCTCTCTGTCCATGTCATCTTTCATTCTGTTGTCAGAGTTCAGAAGGACAGACAACTGCATCACCGTTTTAAGAATATTTCTTGTCTCCCTGTGGGCCTATAGGATGAAACCCCAATTCCTTAGCAAGATATACAAGGCCCTTTGTCCTGTCACTTTTCTCCAGAAAGTCTTCTATTGTCTGGGCTCCACACAAACAAGAATCATGGGCATTTTGTTCAGCATTCTACCCTAGTGAAGAGCAGGTTCAGAGATGTCCAGGCACATAACACGAAAGAGAGGAGACAGTGGAGGGGGGAAACGGGGGCGGGGGTGTGAACCGGCAAGCACATGCCTCTTTCACAGAGGGAGGAGCCACAGGAACTGCTACTCAGCTCCAGTCATTTGTTGCCATGTGGGAATGTGGGCCCAGTGTTGCCAGATCTTCTGATTTTTTTTTTTCAAGAGAAGCCAGAAATCTGGAATTTTATGAGAAATCTTCCAATTTTTAAATCTTGGCAACTAATTCAAAATATTTTTAAAACACTGTGTGGGCCAAAAAGAAAAAAAAAATGTCTGCCAGCTAAGACTGTGACCTCTTTGGTAAGAGCCAGAAAGTGTTATCTACCTAGCCTTTTGCTCTACCCACACTACACTTCCTGCCATTCCCCAAACATGCCATGTGCTTTGTACCCCTCTTCAGCACTGACCTTGCTGCCAGGAATGCCCTCCTCATTCTCCACTTGGAAACTCCTACTCATCCGTCAGGACCCAGACCTGGGGAGGTTCACCTTGCCTGAGGAGGTACAATCAGGCTCTGCCCAGACTCTGTCAAAACACATACCAGGTACATGGTGATCCTTACAGACAAGGAGGGGCTCTCTTAGGAATCTTCTCTGGCACACAGAACAGGGTCTGGCACATAGTAGGCTCTCAGTAAATGTTTGTTGCATGGATGTGTTCCCATCAGAGTGAATATATGTGATTTCCTGAGGAAATAAACACTTTTCATTTCCTCTCCTCTTTGCCATGTTGATTTCAATGTGGTAGGCAAATCCATCTGTGGATGTTGGTGTCCTTTTTCAGTTCTACACTACGTGCAGACTGTACTCTTTTTGGAGCTCTGCACGGTTACCACACTCATTGGCTTAGGGTTAAAGCATATCTAGGCAGATGGCTATGTAACTATTTGTCTGAAATGGGCTAAATTATTCAGACTGGTTTTCAAGAACTTAAGGTGTAGAAGAGTTGTTCTTCAATGACAGGGGAGTCAGTTTTATAAATATAAAATTATTACATGCCGGGTGAGATAGTTCCAATTAAAAAAACATGCACACTAATTCCGCAGTTTTGTAAGCTTACCTTCTTTGCAAGAATTTCATTTCTTAAAACCGGTTTGAATTCATGTTGAGGTATGTTACGAGAATAACGCCAGCTTAAAAGATTTTATATGAAAAATGAAAGTCACTCTGATCCATCCTTACCTCTGTTAAAGTAAAACCATAAGGGCTTCTAATTCCTAATTTCCTGTATACACCCATACTTCCCAACAAACAAGACCATCCACATAATTTGACCACATATCCACCCCCACAAAAAAGCCCACAGATTCCATACACATACGTGCATATAAACAGAGAAACATACCAAGCAATTTACATACAATCATTCTGTCTACACAATAATATTCAAAGTAGACTTTCCTGTCTGGAATTTGATGCACTCAAATGTTAACTAAGAAATTGCATTCTCCTGTCTCCATAAATCCACACACTTGTCTATTTGATTTTTCTGAAATTTCTACTTCTTCTAGAATTCAGACATAACTTGTTAGAAAATGTGAAAGGGTTTTGAACAAAGGACAAAATGTTTTCCTAAAGTTATCAACAGAAATTAACTCTCTTATTCAGGAGCTGACTAACTAGCTGAATCAAATACGATCTGAAAGAATATCTCCTTACCATGACTATCAACGTTCCTATAAAAGTTCAAAGATAGTAGAAAATCAGTTTTAAAAAAAAGACAAAATCTTTTCTTTAATAAGACAGTTCAAATCTGACATGACCCAAAGGATGACTAAAATTCGTGAAGTAGAAAATTCCAAATAGCAAAAAATGAAAAGAATAAACCTTCCAAATGATTTGTTTTCCAAGTCAATAAGCTATATCACTTTTGCATGATGATTGACAATAGACTATTATAATATTAAGTTTAATCTACATGATTATGGAACAGTATTTGTTTTTTCCTCTGCTATATTTTCTCCTAAAAGATACCACTAATAGGATTACTCGATTAGGGTCTCGAGAACTCCAGAAAAAGGTCAGGGTAACACACGATGCTATGCTTGGCAGTAAGGCCCAACCACAATCCCAATTTCCCTCCTCTGCCCTCACACACAAAGCTCCAGAGGCTAAAAATATGCCAAGTCATCAAAGTGTCACCGATTAACTTAAACGGTCTCCGCGACAGTAGGAATCCAAATGAAGGAGGAACTGGAAGCACTAGGCAATGAACTCAAAGGTCAGAAGGTTGAACTTCAAAGCTGATGGGACCTTGGTCGCTGGCTAGCATTAAGCATCAATTGTCCTACCCATTTGTTTACGTTCTCTCCTAGTCTCTGCGGATGCAAACATGATTAAGATGTAGGCGCTCAGAGCGCGGGGCTCCTAACCTGAAGCCAGGGAGGTCAGGCCCCACTGCTTGGGTTTGATGGATTCCAGGTTCTCCTAAGCTCTGCCCACCCGTACCCCTCTATCTCCTGTCCAGGATGGGTCCATTGTCCTAATACTCTGTGCACCATGCTTCATCTTGGCAGCTTCCTTGTCCCTTCTGGCTCTTCTTGATTCCTATTCACTCATTATAGAGCATTTTCGGGAATCTCTGTGATGGCAAAAACATTCACTAATACTTACAATGTCAAAGAGAAAATATAATACTGTACCTGCAAGTCAAGGGGCAGAAAGAACAAAGATGTAGTGGTGTTAGGATGAAGTTAGCTATCAGTGAAAAGGTACTTTTTCTTTAATTAATTTATTTTTTAAATTTATTTTTGGCTGTGTTGGGTCTTCGTTGCTGCATGTGGGCTTTCTCTAGTTGCGGTGAGCGGGGGCTACTCTTCGCTGCGGTGCGCGGGCTTCTCATGTGGTGGCTTCTCTTGTTGCTAAGCACAGGCTCTAAGCGTGCGGGCTTCAGTAGTTGTGGAACACAGGCTCAGTAGTTGTGGCTCACGGGCTTAGTTAATCCGCGGCATATGGGATCAGCCTGGACCAGGGGTGGAACCCATGTCCCCTGCCTTGGCAGGCAGATTCTTAACCACTGCGCCACCAGGGAAGTCTGAACGAAAGTACTTTAACTAGGAATCTTGTGCTCTCATTCAATGGAGCTTGTCCATAATTTTAATTTGCAGAGACAATAGGGAAATACCAACAATGAAGGCAGTTAGAATTTCCAGATGGGAAACTATAGCAGGTCATTTTTAAACTAAAAAATCCTGCATCTTTCCTTTTAAGGAAAATAAAAATCTTTTGATATGATGCAGTGGTAGACATGGCTCGTTACTAGGTTATACATTTTTAAAACCTTATTAGGATCCCCAAACCAGGAATAAAAGTACAGTTTATTCCTTTCCCTCTACAGACATATTTATTGGCATCTACAATGAAAAGAAAAAAAAAAGGACTTCTGAAAGTCCCAAATGTATCTAAATGAGCAGTTAAGAATACACAATGTGCATATGCCACATCAAAAGAGGTATTGTAAATTAAGGACTGCAGGGTAAAAATAAAACCCAAATCTGTCACAGTTGCATAGAAATGTGTTTAATCCTCTGTCTGAGTTATTTGGTAGGAAACATTACCCCGTCTCAACAAAGCTTGACACAGGCTTTGGTGGAAAGTTAGCCAGGCCACTGGGTTTCTGCTGGTTCTGTGGTAGGGTCGGCCAGTCTACACCCTCCTCCCAGGGCTACCATGCTTTAAATAAACTCCTCTGACTTTAAAGGAATGTTATGCAGACAGACAGATTGTTTGTTTGCCCTTGTATTTCTGAAATGGTGATGCTGCTGCTCGTCTTAACGTTGCAGCAAGACCCTTCACTGAAAAGAAGAGAGTCAGGGAAATCTCATTTGTACCTGGTAAAGAGACCCCTGTAAGCCCCCATGATACAGTTCCCTTTCTTTGGGTCTACAGCTGTCCTTCAGACCAGTCAGGAACTCTGGGCCCATGAGGCCTCCACATGGTACTTGGAGAAACTAGGGGCGTTTCCTGAAAAATTATATTAGTCATGCTTTGGTGCCAAATGAGTGATTTTTTAGTTCCAACTGCACATGCACATAATGATCATAATGCTGAGTAAAAATTATTGACATAGCACTAGAGCTAAAATTGGTCTTCTCTAAATTGTCACGTGTTTATTAAACATGTACTTCCTGCCAGGCCTTGTATTGACTCAAACAGAAATATGAAAAGAGTATGCACACGGGGCACTCAATAGTTCATAAAGTTCTAGACAGTGAATGTTGGAAGGCAATGGCAAAACACAAGGAGGGAACAGAGAAGAGTTGCAAGAGAATCTCAGCTTAGTCCAAAGTCAAGTGGTTAAGGCTGAAAGCCAGAGAGCAAGGCAAAAATCTCCACAGATTTCATCATTTTGAGGTCCTTTATAAAGGCACCATGTTGGTGCCCACGTGCCATCTCTCAATAAATTCATCCTAGACATAAAATCCATAAATTCATTGAGGTGGCTGTTTCTCCTATTGAGTACCAGATGAAAAAAAAATGGCTTACATTTTGTTTTTGTTTTGTTGTTGTTTTGTTTTTTTAATTAATTTATTTTTGGCTGCATTGGGTCTTCGTTGCTGCGTGCGGGCTTTCTCTGGTTGTGGTGAGCGGGGGCTATACTTTGTTGCGGTGCGCGGGCTTCGCATTGCCATGGCTTCTCTTGTTGCGGAGCACAAGCTCTAGGCACGCAGGCTTCAGTAGTTGTGGCTTGCGGGCTCTAGAGCGCAGGCTCAGTAGCTGTGGTGCCTGGGCCTAGCTGCTCCACAGCATGCGGGATCTTCCCAGACCAGGGCTCGAACCCGTGTCCCCTGCATTGGCAGGCGGGTTCTTAACCACTGTGCCACCGGGGAAGCCCAAAAATGGCTTACATTTTGAATTCATGTTGTACAAGAAATAGATATATTTAAACATTGTCATCCCATTTAGCGTGGCGAGATGTCCACCCCGTGAAAGCAAGAAGAAACTCTCGAGTGAAGGAAGAGAAGAGTCACATCTCCCCTCCCCCACCCACTCTAGGACACAGTCTCATTTGGCGAAACGGAACCTAAGTTTTGCCTGCAGTGTTTCAGTTTTTAAATTGTAATTTCTGTCACTCTTGACTTTTCTCTCAGGTACTAACAGCTGATTTCTAGAAAATTAAAGGTGAATGTGTGACCATTATTGCTTGCTGAGGGTCATTAAAGGAGTTTAACATGACCAGATTAGTGGTTCAGTATGGTAGGTAGTAGCTTAGAGGAGGTATGTAAGGAAGAGATACAGAAAATAGGTGTGGATACTCTTGCAAAAGCAACATAAATAAAGCAGAGGCAATGGAGATGAAAAGAAGCGATTTCAGAGAGAAAATGTAGGTGGTAGAATCGACAGGGGTTAGCGATTACTAAGATAAAAATGATGACGGTAAGAGTTATAATAAGATTGATTTTAGACAGGGTATGCAAAAATCTGATGTCATTCTTACAGACTATTTATAGCTTGGGCTGATAACCTAGAGGCACATATAAAACTTGACATTTACTGTGTGGACTGTACCATCATGCTTTCCCCAATATTTCTGCTGTGAAGTACACATAAATTAGGATTTTCTGACTTGTATGACAAATGTTTTATGTTGCTATCATTTGAAGCTATGAAATGATTTTTTAAAAGCCAGATTAATTTTGATAACAAGAATATCAAACTGGTACATGGAGGTACAGTGCTGGTGACTAAACTGTCCTTTGACTTAACATATTTCCCATGAAAGCCTGACACTGACAAATCAGGGAAGTATGGATTCTACCAGGTACAACAGCATACCGTTATTAGCAAGAAGTAGTTAGGGTCAGTGGTCTTAGATGGTCATTATGTATAATACAGCACATTTCATAAAAACAAAATGTCAGCCCTGACTCAAATTTAGGGAGACATGCCATTATAGGGGTTGTCTTTTACTGTGGTCTATTTCTAGCATGATATTGAATCCTTTTGAATTAGGATCTGGTGTTTGTGTTTGTGGCTGCAGCATGCAGAGAATAAAAAGAATCAATAAAATTCTATTTCAACATTCTGACTAGTTAAACTTAATACTACCTGTATTATATCTGTTGGGAACTATGTCCTCATTCCTCTTGTATTTGAGCCCATCTAGGAGAGAGTGTATGTGAGTGAGTTTGTGACATTGTCCATTACAGTCAAAGTGAAATTAATTTTGTTTGTTCAACTTATTTCTAGCTCTTCACTGATTTTAGCTAAAGAGACATGAATGACTAAATCTTCCATTAAGCAATAATGGAACATGGCAATGCTGAAATATTCAGGTTCTCGTCTGATTTCCTTTCACAGAATTTTGTCTGAGATATTATATAATTTCCGTTAGGTAAAATTTGCCATGTGTTTACTCTTCTGATTATTATAATATTGCATATAGCCTTATATTTTAAATTCCAAGACACAGATCTTTTTAGAATTGAGTGACATTTACTATCAAATCATATTATAAAAACTTTAAAAAAAATAAATACTTCATCTACATGGCGGTTAAATAATAGGTAACACTATTCCCTAAATTAATCAAAGATAGCTAAAATCTAGGAACAATAGCAACGACAACAACAAAACACTTGACCACTGAGGAATATTAAAAGCTGAAATAAACTGCATCTGTCATTTTAATGTACCAAATTGTTTTCTCTTCATGAAGGCATGAATTATTGAAATCTATTTAACACAATGGAAAAAAATCTCAGTTTGGCTATAGTGAATATACTACATTCACAACCCAATCGAAGAAGATCTAAATAGACATTTCTCCAACGAAGACATACAGATGGCCAACAGGCACGTGAACAGATGCTCAACATCGCCAAATACTAGAGAAACGCAAATCAAACTACAGTGAAGTACCACCTCACACCGGTCTCAACGGTCATCATTAAAAAGTCTACAAATAACAAATGCTGGGGAGGGTGTGGATGAGATGGAACCCTCCTACACTGGTGGTGGGAATGTAAATTGGTGCAGCCACTATGCAAAACAGTATGGAGGTCCCTTAAAAAACTAAAAATAGACTTTCCATATGCTCCAGCAATCCCACTCCTGGGCATATATCAAAAGAAAACTATCATTCGAAAAGATACATGCACCCCAATGCTCATAGCAGCACTATTTGCAATAGCCAAAACATGGAAGCAAACTACATGTCCATCGACAGATGAATGGATAAAGAAGACGTGGTGTACATATACAATGGAATATAACTCAGCCATAAAAAGAATCAGATAATGCCATTTGCAGAAACATGGATGGACCTAGAGATTATCAGAAATATCATATGATATCATTTATATGTGGAATCTAAAATATGACACAAGTGAACTTATTTATGAAACAGAAACAGACTCACAGACATAGAAAACAAACTTATGGTTACCAGAGGGGAAAGGGGGTGGGGGAGGGATAAATTAGGATTTTGGGATTAGCAGGTACAAACTACTATATGTATAAATAGATAAACAACAAGGTCCTATTTTATAGCACAAGGAACGTTATTCAATATCCTGTAATAAGCTACAATGGAAAAGAATATGAAAAAGAATATATATATATAAAGCCGAATCACTTTGCTGTACACCAGAAACTAACACGACATTGTAAATCCATTATAACACAATGAAAAACAAACAAACAAACAAAAAACAGCCATGGACAATATGTGAAAGAGCATGGTTGACAAAAAAAAACCCACACTACATTCAAATAAACATTCTCTTTTTATGACTGAAAATAACATTGTCTTAACTCCATAATGGATGTCAAATTAAAATATTATATATACTATAGATGCAATTAAGTTTGGCGGGAGAGCTGGAGGAATGTCTAGTATCTGCTCAATAACTGCACATCCAAAAAGAGGAATCTTAGTTTTGACGAAGCCCTTATTATGAAAAAACCCCACACACATACGTAAGGAAAGAAACAAGCTAGAAACACGTGAACAGAACTGAAAAGCTCTCCCTGTGCATCTGGTCCCTGGCCCTGTGACCACTGAGGCCACTTTGGAGGGCACAGGGAGGCCTCCCAAGGACAGGGTACGAGGCCCCATTTCTCCTGAACTCCGGCAAGTCATGTGTTTTCCCTGAAAATCTGGGCCCAACTCTTGGTTTGCTCCTCTGAGAATTCCATAACCTAAGTTTCCTCTGTAATGCTAGAAGTTGGCCTGGATTTCCAACATTTCAACATTCCTAATTAAAGGAGGATTGTCTTTATCGGGCTGGCAGATGGTGCTCGGCAGTCTGTTCAAACAGAAACGTGTTTGTGAGGCCTTCTCTGTCGAGTTTCATCAGGAGAAGCAAATGTACGTGCACCTTCCTACCTTCCATACAAGTAACTAGGTGACTAGGGTCCTGGAAGAGGGAGGGAGAGAGAGGGAGAGAGAGAGGGAGGGAGGGATGGGGTACAGACAAAAAGAGAGAGATGGGGATAAACATAGGGCTGATATTACAGCTTCAAGGTCTTTCCAACTTGAAGCCCCGCTCTAGTTTCCTGCAGGAGCCAGTGGAGAATAGTGGTTAGTATCAGAGACCTAAAGTCCAACAGACTTTACCTTGAATCCCTGTTCTGCCACTTACAGGAGGGCAAGGTCTTTAACTTCTCTACACGTCCTTTTCCTGATGCATAAAACGGGGACAACACAGCTCTCCCAGAGGGATATTGTCAGGACCACGCGAGGTAATGTATATAAGGAGATTATTTTACAACTGATGTTGACTTTACACGGTGTCCCAATGAATAACTTTATACTGTTAAATATAAGTTAATTGAGTTTATATCTATCCCAGATATTAGAGATGTAAATTAAATTATTTTTATAGCATGTTGCCTCAAATGTTACTGATTTTGGTAGGAACAGAGATGTGGCTCACCAGATTGTACTGTTAATGTAGTATAAAAACATTGGATTAATTGGTTTCTGTTTGGGGTATAACCTTAATTTTTTTTGCTTGCAGTTTTATTGAGATATAACTGACATACTGCACTGTATAAGGTTAAAGTATACAGGATAATGATGTGATTTACATACATAAGATGTAATTATCACAATTTACTGAATATCTATCATCTCATAGAGATACAAAATTAAACAAATGGGAAAAAAATTCTTTTCTTGTGATGAGAACTCTTAGAATTTACTCTTAACAACTTTCATATATAACATCCTGCAGTGTTAATTATATATATCACGTTGTACATTACATCCCTAGTACTCATTTATTTTATAACTGGAAGTTTGTACCTTTTGACTACCTTCATCCAATCCCCCCTCCCTCCACCCTCCGCCTTTGGTAACCAAAAATCTGATCTCTTTTTCTATGAGTCTCTTTGTTTGTTTGTTTGTTTTTGAAGTATAATTGACCTACACCGCTGTGTTCATTCCTGATACATAACCTAGTGATTTGATACTTCTAAATACTTCAAACCGATCACCACTATCAGTCTAATTACAATGTCACCATACAGAGATTTTTACAGAGTTGCTGTCTATATCCCTCACGCTCTACATTTCATACCCATGACTCATTTATTTTGCCACTGGAAGCTTCTACCTCTTAATCTCCCTCACCTATTTCTTTCCTCCTCTCACCTCCCTCCCCTCAGGCAGCCACCTGTTTCTGTCTTCCATATAACCTTAATTTTGGACCTAGCAGCTAGAGGTTTTGTTTTCAAGAAAATTCACTCTGTTTTTAAAATATCAATTTCAAGGCTACGTTCTCCAACAATTTACCTCTTTCTGATTTTACCATACCTTGATAGGCCAAGGAAACTTTCTAGGAAAAAATAAGCTATAAAATGTTGAGGCCTGTGACTTCCCTGGTGGTCCAGTGGTTAAGTGGGCACGGGTTCGATCCCTGGTTGGGGAACTAAGATCCCACATGCCACATGGTGAGGCCAAAAAATAATCAAAAAAATAATAATAAAACGTTAGAGCTATAGACTGGCAGTTGGCCCAAGGGCGAGATGATGGTGTTCTTCTGCATCCCTACTCCTGATATCCTTTCCGTGACTCTCTCTGGAATCAAAATCAAGTTCTCAACCACCAAGTCATCCCAGAACAGTCAGCTACGGTGTGAGCTGACAAATAAATCTTTGTTTCTCAGTAGAACCCTCCTGAAGAGCCAAAGACTTCAGGAGGCAATGGAAGTCATCTTCAATGGCAACAAACTTAGGTAGATGACTATAGTAGTATAATTCAGGGTCCTAAGAAGGGAGTTCCTGAAAGGTGTGTGGCTACTACTGCTATAGTCATCTCCCTAAGGCTGGCAATACTGGGGCAAAAAGTCTGTAAGGGGTGGGGCCTGAGAAGCCTCAGGAACACTTAAAGATATAAAAGAAATAGGGATCCACCCCCCCCCTTCTCTCCTCTCCCTCCAGCTCTTATTCAAATGGAAGAAAAGTAACTAAATTCATTTCTTAAGAAAGGCATTATTAGTGGCAAGTGTTGGCAAGGATTTCGAGCAACTGGAGCTCTCGTATACTGGTGGTAGGGGTATAAATTGGTACAATCACTTTGGAAAATCATTGGACGTTTTCTGCTAAATCTACACTACACATACCTTATGACACAGCAATTCTACTCCAACAGTGAGGTACACGTATGCCCATCAAAAACCCGTACAGAAATGTTTCCTTTATGCATGATAGACAAAAATTGAAAGTAACTCAGATGTCCAGCAACAGAATGAACAAATTTTGGTATTCATACAATGAAATACTACATGCCCAAAAACGTACTGTTACACACAACACAATATATGACTTTCATGAACATGACGTTGAGTGAAAGAAGTCAGACACCAAAAAGCACACACCACCTGATCCATCTTACCTAAAATTCAAAACCAGGCAAGACTAATTTATCGTGTCAGAAGCCAGAAGAGTGGCCTCTCTTGGTGTAAATAATGACCAGAAAGGGACACAAGGCAGAAGAGTGCTTGGTAACATTTTGTTTCTTGACCTGGGTGTTTGGTTGTATGGGTTATATGGGGTTACCCTTTGTGAAAATGCATCGAGTGTACACTTATGATTTGCGCACTTTCGTGTACATCTATGTTATATTTCAATAAAATTTATATAACAAAACAAAACCGCCTCTTGTACAAAGACTAAAAAAGTGGACTACAGTTTGGAGACATGCTTTGCTAATGCTGCTGGTTTTCTGAGTAAGAACATTAGAAGCAGGGTCAGAGGACCTGAGTTCCATCAAAGCATTTGAACAAATCGCTGTTTTTCTCTTGGTCTCATTGTCCTCTTCTGAAAGGATGTCACTAGAGGGTCCCTAAGGTTTCTCTTTGGCTCTAACGAAAGCAGAGTGACCTCAGAACCAGCGCACTTCACCACCGAACGTGTTGACTGCCTAGACTGGATAACAGGCAGATCCCAGTTTCTAAAGTTTTCCCAAAGGTGGAGCCTGCTTCTTCCTCAAATAGATTCTTGGACTCTCTGATGAAAAATTACATTAGAACAGATTTGTAGAAAAAGATTTTTTTTCTCTGGTAGCCTGTATCCTGTCAGTGTTGGGTTTCATTAAGCAATAATCCGCTAAAGAGAATTTATCATTAATCCTAATAGAAGTGAAAAGGGTTAAAGTAAGAATTAGATTTGAGGCAATCAACCTCAAGACCTTAGTAGGCTCTTCTGAGGTGGGTTATGCTCTTGAAGCTGCCAGAGGCAGCATTTGGATTTTTGATTGCCTACTGCATCTGACCTACTAATAAACGGGGGTTATCAACCTCCCCTTGCCAAGCAAATTCTAATGAGGAGGTCTGAACCGAAATTAAATGCAGATAGTTTAAATGAGGTTTTCTTTATTATGCTAACCATATCCTTCACTGGGCCAAAAGCTTCCTTAAGCTGAGAGCCTTGCTTTGCGATGGCATCTCCCCAGCGCCAGCGTGGGGAGACGGGGAGGCCTAGTTCATCATAGCCCTTCCCGCGGCCCCTCTTCTCTTACCTTGAGACAATCTAGAAAAGTTGTTAGGATGGAAAATGTTTTTGCTGAATTTCTTTTTTTTTTTGAGTATCATTTCCGAGAATTTTCCAAAATAGCAAAGGGATGCTGACTTCCCACTAGGACTCAACAGAGTGTAGCAAATCAAACAACTTTCCAAAAGGCATTTTCCTACCACTCATCCGACCACATTTCCCACCCCACAGAGAAGCATTGTGGCTGCAAGCGGAATCATATCTGAGATTCTCAGATTGAAATAGGTATATTTTCACATCTTGGAGGGAGCAAGGAGCAGAGAAAAATCTCAGTACTGTAGTTTCTTGAGTGGGGCGGGGGTAGATGACAAAGGAAAGACAGAAGTGTAATCAGGAAAGAAACAAATTCACTTACTTTGTATAACTGAGCAGAGGTGGAGTGGAGACATCAGTGCTCACCCTGAAGATCGTGGAGAGTCACTTTTGTAGCAAACCCAGAGAACAGTTTCAGATTCTACCACCAGTGATCTGCGGGTCTCGTCTAATCAGGGAAGCTTTATTTTTCATCATTCCTTGCTGAGCTGTGACACATGAAAATAATTACTGAGGTTAGGGATGGAAAATATTTATTAGGTCAGTTCGACCATCCTTTCCACTATGTAGGCCGGCTCCCCGCTGGGCCTGGAAGACAGAGCTATGACAACAACCTGGCATATCCCTGTCTCCCAGCACCTGAAAAGCAGCTTATTTGCCCCTTCTTGATCTTTACTGGGTCTGTGAATGCCGAGGAGCAGATAAAAGAAGATAGCAAGATGCACTACAAAAACAGAAGGTCCTGTGTCCCAGCCACTGACCAGCAACTAACACGGGGAGCTGTCGGATTTTCTTCAAAAGGTTGAAATCCAACCCCTCCTTGAAGTCTCCACTGCTGTCTATTTATGACAGACGCACAGCACAGGCCACAGTGAAGGCTGGCAAGGTTTCTTCTCATGGGTTGCGTCCTGTGCTCAGCGCTTTTCCTGGGTTAAGGCCTGGCTCTTCGGAGTTGAAGCTCAGCTGACCTTTGCAAGGGGCCTGCTTGCTGCAGGGCCAAGGACGAGAGGCCGGCCCTCTCTCGGCTGGCCTACTCAAGGCGCTCCCCCTTCTTCCTTTCTGTTTTTCTTCTGCATGACTTCCAGCTCGCTAACACTGAACCTGTCCTAAAGAGACCAGGGCAGTGCTTGGCAGCCTAAAGGTGGTCTCCTCAGAGCCACAGAGACAGGGCTGCCGCCCGCGCTAGGCCCTCCAACTAAAATGCCCTCCTCAACGCCCCGCCAGCTGCAGCCTATGCGCCCTTGTTTCATGCGGAAGTCGAGGGCTAGTTCTCTACAGGACTCAGGCGCGCAGAGGCACTTTAATCTGTGTCAATACGTGCTCTCTGCTGCAACCCCACCGGGCAACCAGGGAGCTTGAGGGCCAAGGGGGGCTTCCAGCCCCTCAGAATCGCCTCACACACCGACAAGCAGCGCGCAAGGGCCGCGCACAGAATTGGTCTCAGAAGAGAGCCCGAGAGAATTGATCCAAATTCCTATTCGAGCCCCAGAACATCGAAGGGGCAAAATGGAGAAAAACTTGCTATACAGTCAAGGAAGTGACTGGGAAAAAGGCTGTGAGGGTTGAAGACATTCACGCTGAGGGCTCTAGGGCTGCTTGCACAGATGGGAGTAAGCATATGCGGAAGGACAAACGACCCACACAGGCCGCTTGTCCGCGTACAAGAAGGGCCTGTGCGGGATGTTTTCACGGTAACTGGAAACCGTCCGCAATTCTCCTGGGCGCTTCTCTCGGTCTGTGGAGAGGGAGAGCTTTCACCAGCACTAGATAGGGCCCTAGGATTACCACAAGCTGCTTTGCCTCCTTTACGTCAGCCCGGCGGGAGCAGCGATCATTGAGCCCTCAGCTCTGCACTAAGACGCTGTGTTTCGTGGTGACTGGGGTTTTGCCGAACGGATTTTCGCACAGCACTTTGCACAGGCTGAATTTTAATGAAGTCGTGTCAGTGGCATCCCCACTCCCCCGTCCACCTTCGCCGCTGGAACACAGTTCACCCCAAAGCCTTGGAAGTCGTGTCCACACTTCAGGCCGGATTGCAGCGTCCTGCGGACGAACGTTCTCCTGACCGGGGAACTGAGGCACTGGTTTTTAAGCCTGTTGTCAACCTTTCCTAAAGTGACTGGTCAGTTTAGTTCTAGAAAGTGAGGGAAGTCTTCTCAGCTATTAAAAAAACCCACAAAACTTATTTTTACTACACTAATTAGTTAAGCGGATACAGTGGAGCCTTCTCTCCAGAATGATCGTGCAGGGACCTGGGAAAAACGTAAATAGGAGTAAGATGCCAAAAGTGATTGGATACGTGTAATTAAAGGGAATAGTTTTAAAGAAAGAGTTTCTTAGATTCAAAAAATAATACAAATTTTAACAGTATTTCAAGACTCTTCTACTTTGTGTCAGAGCTGAATCATATTTCTTTTGTTTTTTCCTTTAATGTCTTTTTTTTTTTTTTCATTGCTCTGTATACACTGAGGGGATGATGGTAGGGGACGTGCTAGCCTCATTTCAATATATTTTTCTTATTCATTTTAATATCATAAACACTTCCATTTTCTTCCCTATTCTATTGGAAAAATTCATGCTTTTTACTTTTTCATTTTGGAAAATAAATTAACCAAAATGCAATATGATATTTAAGTGAAGAGTGCCACTGACATTAAATGGTCCTCGTGGCATTACATTATGTTTTCTGTTTTATTCTATGCATCTTTCTAATACAGGCTAATGCTCATGTTCATGTAAATTGCTCTGGTTTTATAGAAGAGGATGCTTCATTCTTTTTGAAACCCAGGGCTCTGGTGCAGTAATAGAAAAAAAAGGCAGCAACAAAATAATGGGCACTGGCAATCAAACTATCATTATAGGTACATTATGTGCGGGGTGCTAAATTGGTAGAAGGCCTTTATTTTTAATTTCTGCTCATCTGTTCACCATTATTAAGCAAGCTTAGACACCAGAGGAGATTTAAGAGTGACAGAGGATAATTATACACTTTAGAAAAAGATATTTTTCATCATAGGGTTAGAACCACACCAACAGAAAAGCTCCTTCAGAATTTCATACAGAGCCCCAATGTATATTTTTTGTTTGGACAGATACATAATTTTCACTTTATATTCTAGTTTGAGTTTCACATACTGCTGTTCCTATTAGATTTTCATAGTAGGGCTGTATACTATTTTATAGTTGTTTTTTAAAGGCATTTTTAATAAATAATTGTTCATTTGAACTCTGTACTTAAAAATAATTCACAGTGCAGTTAATGAATTTTCAATTTTCCAATTATGGTTAGTGTCATTGGGATGAAATTGTGAGCATTTTAAACATAATTGGAGACTTTGGTTAACTCGAATGATTAAGGGCACAAAGTCATAGGAACCATAAAATTTTTTAGTGGTTTTACTGATGTATAATTGACACACAATGAACGGCATGTATTTAAATTGCACATGTTTATAAGTTTTGGTATATATATTTGATAAATATATGATATATATGTAAATACACTGTAGTGAAACCATCACCACAGTCACAATCAAAATAGTGAACAGAATTATAACCCCCAAACTTTTCTTGTGCCCCTTCCTTTGAATCCCTCCTTTGCATTCCTCCCTACACTCTGACCCAGGTAGCAACTTAACAGCTGTCACTATAGATGAGTTTGCTTTTTCCACAGTTTACCTAAATGGGATCATACAGTATATACTCTTTTTCTGGCTTCAAACATTCGGCATAGTTATTTTGAGATATATCCCTGTCGTCTTATGTACCAATAGCTCATCCCTTTTTATTGCTCTTCCATTGTATGGATATATCACAATTTGTATATCCATTCACTTCTTGCTGGACATTTGTATTATTTCCAGTTTTTGGCTATTACAAATAAAGCTGCTACAGACATTCATTTACAAATCACTATATGGACATACGTTTTATTTTCTTTGGGGTAAATAGTTAGGAATGTCATAGTTGATTCATATGGTAGGTGGCTGTTTAAATTTTTAAGAAACTGGCAAACCGTTTTCCAAAGTGGTTGTACCATCTTATATTCCCACCATGGTCCATCTGAGTTTAAGTTGCTCGTCAACCTCATCAACACTTATTATGGTCAGTCTTTTAAATTTTAGACATTTTACAGGTGTATAGTGATATCTTATTCTGGTTTTAATTTGCATTTCCTTAATGGGCAATGATGCTGAGCATCTTCTCACAGGATTATTTGCCATCCATGTATTTTCTTTGGTGAAGTGGCTGTTTGATACTTTTGTCCATTTAAAAAAATAGGGTTGCTTGTTCTCTTACTATTGAGTTTTGAGAGAGTTCTTCATTAAATATTCTGGATACAAGTCCTTTATCAGATGTATACTTTGCAAATATTTTCTCCCAGTCTGGGGTTTGTCTTTTCATTCTTCTATTAGTGTCATTCAAAACGAAGTTCTTAATTTTGATGAAGTACTACTTGTCTTTTGTTTCTTTTATAAGTCATGCTTTGGGTGTTATCCCCAAGAAATCTTTGACTAATTCAAGCTCAAGGGTGAAAGTTTTTCAAGATGAAAATTCAAAGGTTTTCTCTTACGATATTTTTCTCGAAGTTTTTATAATTTCATGTTTTACTTTTAGCGGTCTGAGGTCCATTTTTAGTTACTTTTTTGTATGCATATGAATTTGCAGTTGTTTCGGAATGATTTGTTGGAAAAAACTACATTTTCTCCACTGAGTTGTTGCTTTTGCACTTTGGTAAAAAATAATCAATTGTTCGTGTATGTGTGCACCTATTTCTGGACTCTATTCTGTTCTATTCATCTGCACCAATATTGAGTCTTCAACCCCATGAATGGTTTATCTCTTTATTTATTTAGATCTTCTTTGATTTCTCTTAGCAATGTGTGTAGTTTCAGTATGCTGATCTTTCAAATCTGTTGTCAAATTTATTTCTAAGTATTTCATATTTCGGATGTTATTGTAAATAGTATCGCTTTTTAATTTCAAGTTCTGACTGTTGCTAATATATAGAAATAACAATTGATTTTAACCAACTACCTTGCTGAATTCACTTATCTTAGCTCTTTGTAGATTTCCATTACATTTTCTACATAAGATGATCATGTCTGTGAATAAAGACAATTTTATTTCTTCCTTTCCAACATGGGTGTCTGTTATTTCTCTTTCTTGTTTTTTTTTTTTTTTTGCGGTACGCGGGCCTCTCGCTGTTGCGGCCTCTCCCGTTGTGGAGCATAGGCTCCAGACACGCAGGTCCAGCAGCCATGGCTCACAGGCCCAGCCGCTCCGCAGCATGTGGGATCTTCCCGGACCGGGGCATGAACCCGTGTCCCCTGCCTCGGCAGGCGGACTCTCAACCACTGCGCCACCAGGGAAGCCCTCTCTTTCTTGTTTAATCTTGAAGATTCTTGTCTGGAATCTTCAGTACAATGTTGAATAGAAATGGTGAAAGTGAATATCCTTGGCTTGTTCCTGAGCTTAAGGAGAAGGCTTTCAGTCTTTCACCATTAAGTTTTATGTCAGCTATAGGTTATTTAAAGATGCTTTTTATCAGGTTGAGGAAGTTCCCTTCTATTCCTAGTTTTCTGATCAGGAAATGGATATTGGATTTTGTTAAATTTCTTTCTGGATTTATTGAGATGATCATATGTTTATTCCTTTTTAGTCTGTTTGATTTTCAAATGTGAAAACAACCTTGCATTCCTGGGAGAAACCCCACATGGTCATGAGACATTATCCATTTTATACATTCTTGGATTTGTTTTGATAAAATTTTATTTAAAATACAGTGTTACAGGAAGAGCACAGAGGATTTTTAGGGCAGGGAAACTACTCTGTATAATAGGAAGAGCACAGAGGATCTTTAGGGCAGGGAAGCTACTCTGTATAATACTATAATGTTGGACACATGACATTATACATTTGTCCAAACCCACAAAATGTACAATACGAAGAGTGAGCCCTAATATAAACTATGGACTTTGGGTGATAATATTGTGTCAATGTAGCTTCATAATATAACAAATACACTACTCCAGTGGGGAATGTTGATAATGGGGGAAGCTATGCATGTGTGGGAGAAGGGAGTATAGGGCTATCTCTGTATCTTCCACTCAATTTTGTGGTGAACCTAAAACTTCTCTAAAAAATAAACTTTGTTTTTTAAAAAAAAGTTCTGGAGACAAATAGTGGTGGATAGTTGTGCAATAATGTGAATGTACTTAATATCATTGAATTGTATCTGTACTTCAAAATGGTTAAAATGCTAAATTTTAGGTTGTATATATTTTACCACAATAAAAAAATTATCATAAGGTGTTTCATGCATACAAAAGAATATAACATATACTATGTAGAAACAAAAACCAACACCGCTAGATTAGGAAAGAAGAAATCATTATATATGTCTTGGACAACACTCTGAATGATACCCTTTTCCTCCCAAGGATAACCACTCTTCTGATTTTGTGTTTACCATTCTTATGCTTTTTAATCTTGAGATCCCTAGATAATATATTGATTACTGTTTGTTTCTAAACATCATATGAATGATATTTGGTGTGTAGTCTGCAAGTGCTCTTTCTTACGCAAAGCTATGGTTTTTAGATTTATCCACATTGATGCATGTAGGTGTAGTTCATTCATTTTCATTATTTGGGGAATGCATTAAGCAAATATACCTACCACACTTTACTTATCAAAAAAAGTGTTATTTTAAATAATGTGACGTTATTTTGTTAAAATACACTATCTTAAACAAAATTTGTACCTTGGTTAATTCTCAAATGGTTCAGAACACAAA
The DNA here is from genome assembly GCF_003676395.1 of Aethalodelphis obliquidens. Lineage (NCBI taxonomy): Eukaryota > Metazoa > Chordata > Mammalia > Artiodactyla > Delphinidae > Aethalodelphis > Aethalodelphis obliquidens. The sequence goes on along the minus strand of NW_020837946.1, from coordinate 35,548,390 downwards.
AATCTATAGGATCCATAGAATTTTTCAAGAGAAAACTTTCTTTTAAAATAAAGGCTAGGGCTTCCCTGGTGGTGCAGTGGTTGAGAGTCCGCCTGCCGATGCAGGGGACGCGGGTTCGTGCCCCGGTCCAGGAGGATCCCACATGCTGCAGAGCGGCTGGGCCCGTGAGCCATGGCCGCTGAGCCTGCGCGTCTGGAGCCTGTGCTCCGCAACGAGAGAGGCCACAACAGTGAGAGGCCCACGTACCGCAAAAAAAAAAATAAATAAAAAATAAAATAAAATAAAATAAAATAAAATAAAATAAAGGCTAATGTTGAACTCCTATAACATTTATTATTTGTACTACACATTTTAAGTAATTATATACTGTATGTATTCTTTTTCTTTTTTACTTTTTTTGGGGGGTAACTATTTTAATATAATTGTAAACTTATAGAAAGGTAGAAGAATAGTACAAGGGATTCCTGTATACTCTTCATCCAGATTTGCCAAATGTTTGCTCCATTTTTCTTATCATTTCCTCTCCTCCCCTCCCCGCTCCATAAGCATACATACGTACATGTTGTGTTTGTATTGTTTTTCAATTATAGAATTTATTTAGTATTGCTCCTCCAATTAAATGATACATCTTTCAGCAGGAATCACATTTAACCTAGCTTTTGGGTTTCTCTTAGCACCTAGCACAGTGCATGGCTACAGGGCCCAGAATCTCACCAGTAGGTGCTCAATAAAGGCACTCACTGATTGAGATGGAATGAGTGAATAAGCTCATTCCTACTTCTCAGTGTCCCTCAACATTGATGATTTCAGGATTGGACTTGGAGAGTAATGAGAAGAGAATAAAATATTATACTTTTCTGTCTTTTCCACCTCCACATCTTTTGTCTCCAAGCATGAAAATAGCCAGGGGAGAAAGAGTGGGAGGGGCTGAAAATCAGAGATGGGTGCAAGTGAAGTGGGTTCTAGGAACTGCTGCCACTGAGTCCTCTCATATCTTGGGATTCACATCACATGTAGGGGACTCAGGTCTCACATATGAACATTAATGTGGCATTTGCAAGATTAGATCACTGTTGTTCGTCTATGCTATTGAATTCACACTCGTGCTTGAAAAGTAACAGTCAAGAATCGACAGCATCTAAAAACTGTTCTTGGGTACTGAATAGGAGTTTAGAAGTCTGGAAGAGGTAGCACATCTTATGTTTAGTACAATCCTACTTGTATAGGATTATACTGCTTCTTCTGTTCTTTTGTTCTTATTGTATATGGATATAATTTTTGTATTCATCTACTCATAAAAATGGAAGAAGAGGAAAAGACTGGAAGTATATAATACAAAATGTTAACACAACCAATAGAATTAATTACAGGTAATTTAATTATTTTTCTGTGATCTTAATTTTCTATAATAAACATCTGTTGCTTTAATAAAGAAAAATTTTTTAAATCCAGTTATATACTATTAATGGTTATCATGATAGCCATGTCAAGTAACTAAGTCCTTGGCTAGCTTACCTGCTAGAGCCTGTCAATTCTCACCTTCTGTGGTTCAGTTTGCTTCCCAGAAATCCCCAGTGAATGATAAAGTTTTGCCACATCTGTAGATGAAGTAAAATGGTACTTTGGAGTATGGTATTAGAATTTATCAAATTCCCTTTACAGAACAAAGTAAAGGTCCATGAAAAAAAAGGTAAACCAACCTGAGTTCATTGCCCAGAATATAAAAACTTTAAAGCAACAACAAAAAAAAAGAACAGTCAGCCAAGATTGTGAGAATATCTGAAAAAGCAGTGAGGCAGAGGTGCTACCTTTGGTCAGAGTTATATCAGCCAGAGCCAGAAGGGACAGCAGGAGTGACTGGGGTTGATATTAAGGTCTGTTGCTATGATCCATAATCTGTCAGTTAAAAATAGTTAACTCTGCCCTGATTCAGAATAAGTGTCGCAAAAAAAAAATAAGACAATATTGCTTATCTTTCCTAAGGATGGCAGAAATTCTGGTGTTGCCCAGAAAATGCTGGTATCCAGTGGCCCTGAGGAGTGATGGTGATGATCCCTGTACAGCTGTTAATAGTCACCATATTCTTCTTATACTGATAAACAAGTTTTTAAAAATGTGAATACCAGAAAGTGTGCCCTCAGTTATAATAATAGGCATAATTTATTCTTTTACTTTTCAAAAGATTTTTCAATGACTTAAAGTCATTATAGAAATTCTTAACAATGACTAAAAGTCATTATAGAAATTCTAACTAAAAAAGTGTTAGTTACAGCATGCTAGATGAAATCTTGCTGCAAGCCACTTTGTATTGATATTAAAATATTTCCTTGCATTTGTACAATACTATTTCCTTAAAATGCGTGATTATCGGGGCTTCCCTGGTGGCGCAGTGGTTGAGAATCTGCCTACTAATGCAGGGGACACGGGTTCGAGCCCTGGTCTGGGAGGATCCCACCATGCCGCGGAGCAACTAGGCCCGTGAGCCACAACTACTGAGCCTGCGCGTCTGGAGCCTGTGCTCCGCAGCAAGAGAGGCCGCGATAGTGAGAGGCCCGCGCACTGCGATGAAGAGTGGCCCCCGCTTGCCACAACTAGAGAAAGCCCTCGCACAGAAACAAAGACCTAGCACAGCAAAAATAAATAAATTAATTAACTCCTACCCCCAACATCTTCTAAAAAAAAATGTGATTATGAAGCATACTACATATAAAATATTAACATATATGAATGGCTAAAATGATAATAAATGAAAACACCTGTGCACCCACTATCAATACTTTGATAGTTGTCCCAAATTATATTCCCCTTTCTCTCTCCTGAATTTTGTCTAGAGGATTCCCTCAAGTTTTATCATATAGCTATGTCCTTAAAAGTTATATTGTTTGGCTTGTATGTTTTTGAACTTTATATAAATTGAATCATTGTGTATTTTTTTAAACTTTACATTAAGTTGTGATGTTCAGCTATGCTGATAAACAGTAGTGTCCCTTTATCCACAGGGGATACTTCCAAGACCACCAGTGAATGCCCTGAAATCTTGGATAGCACTGACCCTGATATTTACTATGTTTTTCCTAACATATATACTCATGATAAAGCTTAATTTATAAATTAGGCACAGTAAGAGATTAACAACAATAACTAGCAATAAAATAGAACAATTATAACAATATAATATAATAAAAGTTATGTGAATATGGTCTCTCTCTCTCAGAATATCTTATTGTGCAAATTTAATGCCTTTTCCATCTTAACTAAGCACTTATGCACCGTGGCTGTAACTTTTGCTGTCTGAGGTGCAACAGCAAAACTAGCAACTTCGTTTTCCATCTTCACAATTTCATGGATAGACGATTAGTTCTGACCATAGATCTTAGCAACCTCAGCATATAGTTTTTTTCTTTCCTTATTCAGTCGAGCACTTTCACCTTTTCACTTAAAGGAAGCACTTACGGCGTCTCTTTGACTATCAGAATTGCCAGCGACACATCTCTTGTGCTTTGGGGCCATTATTGTTAAAGTAAAATAAGGGTGACTTGAACAGAAGCATTGTAAATCACCTGAGATGTGATAACCCAGACAGAAAGCTACTAAGTGACTAACAGGCAGGATATGCAGGATGATTCTCGACCCGGGCAGGACCTCGCGAGATTTCATCAAGCTACTCAGAACAACTGTTCCATTTAAAACTTGTGAATTGTTTATTCCTGGAATTTTCCACTTAATATTTTCAAACCGAGGAAAGCAAAATGGCAGATAAGAGGGGAACAACTGTAGTTAGCTGTGGTTCATTCATTTTTCACTCCTATAGAGTTCGTCATTATTAAATATACCAGATGAAGCAGTCTGGAAATAAAGACATGTTTAAAAAAATTTTTTTGATTAATGTTTCTCTATTGTGTCCAACTTAGAATGCCTCGAAACCCCCAACCATTTCCTTCTTGAGAAACAGTGCAGGGTATATGGTGAAAAGCCACTTCCAAGGCTTTACCAGTGTGACTTTGGACTGGTTACTTAACCTCTCTGAGCCTCAGTTTCCTCATCTGCATCATGGGGATAACAATAGTATCTATCTCATAGAATTGATACAATGATTAAATGAGCTAACACATGTAAAGTATTTGGAACAGTGCTGCCTCATATTTAAGTGCTCAATAAACACTATCCACCATAAGAGGCAGAGATTTGGAATGAAGTCTAGATGTTTCTGCAGATTTAAGTGTATATGAGAAGGTATTTTAAGACTTTTCAATTAATGAGCTAAAGAGAAAAGCACTGTTCCTAATACTCCTGAAGAAAAGATGACAAATCTCGTCTCTTTCTTGTGCTGTCCGCACCATTAAAGACAATGTTAAAAGGACCAAAAAGAAAAAGGAAAAAGGATGAGCTTCAAGAAAAATTAGTTTACTGGGGTCCAGCCCTTAAATAGAAGAGATGAATCTCTCTTATCTATATTGTAATCATAGACTTTATGTAGCAAGTCCATTAATATAAATTTAAGATGTTCTTTAAAGAAAATTTATCATCATGAAGACTTCTAAGTGAATTGAAAGCTCAATGAGTAACTGGAGATTAAATCATCATCTTATGGAATGATGCCAATTTACTACTAAAAAACTACAACTCTCTTTACCCTTATCCTAGAGAAAAAACAAACAAAGGGAGGGGTGTGAGATAACTGTTGACTACAGGAAACATTCATGTGACATTTGTGTAGGAAAAGTGAATATTCTCTAGCTATTCCACAAATGGGAAATAAAATTTAGGATTTTGAAAGGAGGCTCTTTTATTTATTACTAGTTATAATTTTATGTTGAGCGCAGAAATAAGCCTCACAAGTAAATATTCATCTTTACTTTTCAAAATCTGTTATTCTTGCTATTAAATAGAAGATAATAGAATTACAGGAATGGAAGCAATCTCACATGCTGGGCATGAATATATATATATTGTATTACTAGCCACCGAGAGACTGTGAGTGACGTGATTCCAGAGACACTACCTGCCTTGCCGCTGTAGTAGCTCCTGGTTTAGCAGAGCGCTTGATGCATTGGTACGTAGATGATGCTCAATGAATAACAGTGGAATAAATAAATGAACAAATTCCTGTGTCCCCTTAAAACAGTAATGGTCTCAATTATTTAATCAGTCTAGTAAAGTACATTACAATGCTTGTCAGTTAATGATTCTTACTGCTAAGAAATTCATTTTGTACCACACTCACCTCCCAATGTTATATTCAAAATCAGTGATTCTCAACCTTTTCGAAGACAAAGGCCACCTTTTAATGGCAAACATTTCACACCAGAAAAAAAAAATCATTATACTTTTTGTATTTAGTATTTAATAAAATAAAATAAAATAAATTTGAGGATCTCTTTAAATAATTCAGGAGCAACCTCCCTCTCTGTCCTTCTCACCAGGTCTGAAGTCCACAAATTGGAAATCAAAGTTCTAGATTATGTTCTTGCATTCTTGCTCTGAATAGAAAGAGAAATCGATTGCTCTGTACCTTCTACGTAAAAAAATCTTCTTTGTGATCACTAATCACAGCATCAGTCACCCTTAAGCTTTTTTAAAACTCAGCAGAAATGAATCCCTTTAACCCTGCCTCTCAGGCTTTATTTTCCTAGCACTTTTATTTTTCATAGTCTTTTCTGAACCTTCTCCAACCTTTCCACATTTTCAAGTTGCAGAACCCACAAGTGGTCACAGCACTCTGGTAACACTCATTTAATAAGTGTAACAGAGTGACAGGCTTCTTAGAGAGATGCACTTTTAAATATAGGAAACAGCAAATAAAAAACCCAAATCAAGAAATAAATATCACTGAACAGTTCTGGCCTATGATGTTTAGTGAAAAAGATATCACAATATAATCCATAAAGTTACTGTATTTTTTGGAGCTTATCTCTTCCATACTGGTGCTATTCTGCTGTGTAACGGGATACAGAGTTCATGTCTCTAACCATAAAAATGCAGGAATGAGTCCCATATGTACCTTTGCGCAGTCTTTATGATGTAGATGCTGATTAGCCTCTGGGCCACACAAGTTGAGTTAACGTGTCTTTCCAAACAATTCTGTTGTATTTCATTGCTTGGACTCCTGTTGGCAGGCTGATGAAATGAACAGTTGTTGCTCTTCTAACTTCCTCAATCCAAGGTATCTCAGAGTATGTTCCTGGGACCTAAACTATCACTTCCATGCTCAGCCTTTCAAAGCATTAATAAAGCACAAATCACATCTTTTTTTCATCAGTGTAGGTGGGAATAATGAGCTAACGAGATTTCCCCAAATCCTGAGTTGGCTGCAAGTTGATGTGGTAATTTATCGAAGCCTTAGGGCCACTGCACTGTGGAAGAAGTGGGGAATGTGTGTTCTCGGGTTTTTATTCGCATTAAGGCTGGGAGTCCCAGAGGACAGACATGTTAATCCTGAGCTAACAGCTTCCTCAATCTGGTTTTCTTTCTACCAACGCTTTCTCTGACTCAATCTGAGTTTAATAGAATGAGCAACAAACTTGAATCACAAGATGCATTCATTTCTGGCTTTACCCCTTATCATCTGTATAGTTTTGGGCAAGTCACTGCTTCTCTGAGCTTGCTTTCTCTTCTCTAATATAGGAATAATGACATCTGCCATAAGTGTTATTTTGAGGATCAAATGGGACAATGTCCAAGGATAATGCTGGGTAAACTAGAAAGCGGAAGAAAAATGGAAGGTATGACTGTGGTTATCCTCAGTAGCATCTCGCAGTCTGATGATTTATGTGTGACTTTATCTTCCAATGATTCCATAAAGGCGTTGTCAGAGTGAGCTCAGTGGGCAAAGTCCAACCCATGGCCTGTTTTTGAACAGTCCGTGAGCTGAGAGTCGTCTTCACGTTTTTAAAGAGTTGTAAAAATAAAACAAAACAAAAGCAACATGAAGCAGCAGCAGCGACAGAAAGTATATGTCATCCATAAAACCTAAAATAATTTACTGTCTGGCCGTTTACAAAAAGTCTGTCAACCCCTAAGATAGTAGAAATATCAGTTTATACCCACAATGTTCCTGCCAAATTCTGAACATACCACCCTCTCTTGCTGCTTCCACTTCATCTCTTACTTCAAAATCTCTCCCAATTCTATACTGAAGGATATCCCTCTACATGGATACAAACAGTCCATTATTGTGTTATTGATAGGTGGGCATAGATATTCTTCAATCCTATATGAAAGATTTTAAAAAATTCTCAGATCTCATGGTTTAGAGACCAGCAAATCTATTTACTCAAAATGGGCTGTGGGCACAAATTATTTTAGAAAAGACCAAAGGATTTCACATTTCATATTTTTGTTTCCCCCCAATAATCCACTGCAAATACAATGATCTCATCTCTCTTTTTCTCCTATCACCACAATCTTCAAAACCTCTTAATCCAAATTGATACTGGCGGCAAAGATTCTCTGACATAATTAAATTGAACCATATGGATTGTGGATCAAGATTAAGAAAAAAATTAAAGTGTTTATTGTGTTGAAATTTCTTATGCCAATTTTCTGCTAAAAAGGAAGATTCAAAAGGTCAGGGATTTTGCAGCACAGACTTAGTGGTATATTAGTTACAGTAATTCAGCCTGAAAATTCCAGCAGAAATAAATACAATGGAATGCCATGAATTACAAGAGACCACAACTTTAATCAGCTCATGGGAAAAGAAAAACATGCATTTGCCTATTGACAGTTGATAAACTGGATCCTGAAGCTTGTTTGGAGGCCAAGGAACACCAAGGGCTGTTATGTTGAAGCAAACATTTTGAGCTTCCATTTTTTTCCCCTGCTGGTTGTGATATAAAGATACAGATAGAATCCTGTCTGCATCATTCTTAGAGTTATTCATTATATATATTTAGTGAGTGTTCTCTGAGTCAGACAATACCCCCAAAGCATGGGAACCAATATGGTTAGATGATAGGTAACAGAATGACAGAAACTTTATGAGTTATTTTGCTCTAATTTCAGATGCAATGTTATAAACCATAACACAAACTTGTGCATTCTCATGTCATGAATCTTATTTATACCAATATATGATAGATAACTAACAATTATGGAGAATACTATAGCAGACATACAAATATTTGTTGAAGGAGTTTTACTTTAAGAATCTTATAGAATTCTTGGGCTTTTATTGAAACCCAGTATCTGGATTTCATATGAATTTTGACCAATAAGAATAATGCTTGAATTTACAAATCCTCTAGCTTCTTAAGGTTAGTTAACGATGGCAAAGAAAATTTTTTTGATTCCTTAACAAATTGATTCCAAAATTCATATAGAAGATAAATACATGGTAATAGTCAAAAAAATTTCAGAAAAAGATAAATAACGATGTAAAAATTCTCCTTCCACATAGTAAAATATACTCTTAAGCTTTAGTAAATAATATGGTGAGGCACCAATACAGGAATAGGAAGATAGTTCACTGAAACAGAATAATCTAGAAACACACCACAGAATATGCAGGAATTTATGAAAAAAGTGATATTTCAGATCAGTAAACTATTTGTAGACAAATGGCAGAATATGGTGAAAAACATGTTTGACCAAATATAAAAAATATATAAACCATATATATTTTTCAGACCATATATAAAAATAAATTACAGAAAATTATTATATTTATTTTAAGTATGTAAGTATTAAAAAAAAGTATGTAAGATATGTTTTTTTAAAATAACACTTGAATGTTGTGACCAATGCCCAAACCCATAAGGGAAATGATGAAAAAGATTTGATAACATAAAAGTTCTAAATTGTTTTATGGTCAAGGTGCCATAAACAAAGCTGAAGGACAAACAACAAATAAGAAAATAACTAAAACACATTTGACAAAGAGATATTTTCCTAAATATATAAAGATCTCTTACAGATCAACTAAAAAAAAAAAAGATGAACACTATGATAAAAAAAATGCACAAAAACATGAACAAGCAAGTCACAAAAGACCTATAAATATGTAAAAAGATGCTCAGACTCATTGATAATTAGAGAACTATAAATTAGCAACAGTGAGATAAAAAATTTTCTTGAAGGCAAGTTGGCAGGTATATATTAAAATTTGATCCAGAAATTTTACTCCTAGAAATTTAACCCAAGGAAATTATGAGACAAATGCACAATGAAGTATATTTGCACATGATAATAACAAAAACTGGGACAAAAAATTATTCATAAAAGGTTACTTAAACTATACATCACAATCATTTAATAGAATTATAGAGGTTATTTAGATAGGAAGAAGGAATATCTAGAATTATGTTCACCTAATATTAACACTCATTATTTCTATGTAGTGCAATTTTTTTTTACTTTTCCTTTGCAGTCATCTGATTACTTGATTAAAACAATAATGCACATGAATCATTTAACAACAAAACAAAATCTATATGAACTCTCATAGAAATATACCTATGATTTTTTTTAAGTGAAAAAAGCAGGTTACAGAATAGTATGTGTTTTGTGATCCCATTCAAGTAAAAGTATGGAAGGATATCCAACAAAAAGAAAAGAAGAAAAAAGAAGAAAGTGGCCAGAAGGAGACATGCCCCAGGAGGTTTGCTGCGGCTATCTTTGAGAAGGGAGATTGTAGGTGTTTTCTCCTTCTTTTTCCTTTTTTTTTTTTTTCTTAGTTTGAAATCTGTCTTGGTCTTGTAATAATAAAAAACAAACATGATTTTTTAATTTAAAAAGATTGACTTAACACAAAAAGAAGGCACCTACCAAGATGCTTGGCACACAGTAGGTCTTCATTCACTGTTTTGGTTTATTTGTTTAGAAGAGATACCCTTAAAAGAAAATATTAAATCATCAGAAAACTCAGGCTTCAATTCTATCTCATGCCTTTCTGTTTACCTCTCATTTGTGAAATGGGGATGGTATTATCAGCTAAACTATTGGGTAGCTGCAAAGATTGAGAAAATAAGTTTCTGTAAGTATAAAGTTTTACCTCGTTTCTCCTTTAAATGAATGACAATTGTAAAATTAATAAATGACAAACTTTCTCATTATATACCGCTGCTGTCCAGGGCCTTCCAGTAACTCAGGCCAAATTTCCATTATTTTAAATGGGAAACATCTTCAGAAAAGACTGAAATGTTGGCATAAGAATCATTTTTCAACATGTTCCTTGTTGGGTAAATTACTTTGTGAAAGAATTAATAATTGGCTCCATGTCTGGAGTCCTAAAAAAAAGGCTGTATATAGCCTGCAGTGAAATATACAATGCTAATGCTTATTAAGGCAGTTAATAAAACATACATGCTTATTATCCAATAGGCCATTAATGTTCCTTTAGAGCCACCACTGTTGCTTTTGAATCTGCAGAAGACTGGACTGTAAATATGTTTTGTTTCCTTACAGAACAGAGGGAGTTTTGAATTGTTAACAGAGTGTCATTCAAATTTCTGCCTAGGCTATTCAAAAAATGGACATCTGGCTAAAAGGGGGTAATAGTTTCTCTGTTCTATTGTGTAGATAGATACTGGCACCTCTCTGACACCACAAATGGTCAGTCAGACATCACATTAAATGATATCACAGAGCCTGTAGTATGGAAATTGAGTCCAGGTGGTGACTCTCCATGGCTACAAAAATTATAACTGACCTGACCTCATTTGAAACCATGAAATTTATTTTGGTCCAATATCAGAATATTTTGGCCCCTCATCACGTTACCAATAATTAAATACCTCTTTGTTTAAGGTATCCTTTTTTGAAGCCCTACCCTCTCTCCAATTAAAAAGTACTTTCATTCTCTGCCTGTGCAATATTTCTTCACCATGTTTAGGAATGGAGGCATTGAAAAGGTGGTGTGTTTTTTGTTTCAGTCACTAAAATAAGTGTATGCAACAGCAACCCTGGACTCCTTAGGGATTTATTGGTGTTACCCAAGGAAGGAAATTACGGGGCGAAGAAAGAAATTGACTCAATCTCCATCTCCTTAGGGGATAGAAGGTGGATCTGTGGGTGGAATCAAATGGAAAATGAACATATACACTGGGGAGATTCCAGAACTACCTATTGGAACAGAGAATAAACACATATGAACCAAGGCCACAAGAATAGTCTTTGTTAAGTTGAGTAAATGAAGAGGAAGAAGGAGGAGATGGAGGTAAGGATAGGAGGAAGAAAAGGGGATCTTTTTTCCTTCCCCAGTGTAGAGACAAAACAAAGAATTTTCTTTTAAATGGGATGTGCTTAATTTAACTTCTCTAAGAAAAGAGACACCACCATCAGTCAACCACATTTACTGAGCATCCATCTTACATCCTCTTTCAAGCTGTATAAAGTCATTAGCCTCAGGTGAGATCATATATGCAAACTCTGTCAGGCCCTAGCATTCAGATGTCTAAAACGTCTGACATCTCATCACCAAGGACAGGAAGATGATAAATAAGTTCTGTAAAACTTCATGGTAGAAAGTGTTTTTCAAAACTGTTTGCCCAAGACATTTTTTTAGGTAGTTGAGGAATCACGCCTATGTGTTACATATTAAAGTTTCTTCAGACGTGTCCCTTTTGATCTTGTATGTTAGAGATCAGGGGACTGTAATCTTCCGTTTTAAACTACGCCTTTTAGAATTTATTGTTGCTTAGCCAATATTTTGTTGCTTAGCCAATTTCTCCATTCATGTACTGAGCCCCTGCTGCATGACAGCCCTGCTGTTAAGTGTCAGTGTATCTACAAAGCAGAATGAGGCAGTTTTGAATGGGGAAAACAAACTCATAAAAGGTTAAGTTCGATCTTTGTGATAACTGCCATCAGAGCATAGAAAGCCTTTTTCAACATTCATTCTTTAAGATCTAGTATAAAAGCAGCCATCTCTTAGAACCCTTCAAAAGCTTCCACGACATGGGTGGAATTACCCACTCCCACACCTTTTTTCTTTCCATAGTACTTTATCTTGTTTCTAGCAGAACACAGATTTAGTATTACAGTTAATTATATACCTACATGAATCCTGGGTAGATAGTGAGCAATCTGAGATCAGACAGGGGCCAAGTATCATGCATTCTGCTTACCAGATGCCTAGCACAGCCTGCCACAGACACTCAGTAGATGGTCCGTAAACCGAACTGAGTTCCATTGTCATTTATTTCCTAGTGTACTGGGTCATCGCTTTGATTGTGTGTTCCCTCCAAAGCAGCCATACAAATTTACAATGGCCCCAAAAGGCTGGAAAACAAAAACGTAATCCTTGAGGAAAAAGAAACAACTGTGGTCAACAGTTTGTCAACAAATTGAAGTTGCTATCACAGCTCTAATACTGTTCTCCTTTTGGTTAATGATGAGCAGGCCTTCATGGTAGGGAGGGTGTAAGTGGTCACTGAGGATTAAGGGCACTGATGTTTCCCAGTTATGGCTTTAATCAAATGTAAAATATTTTCTCATGGTGCTTTAGTTTACTATTTTAGGATTCATTTTCAATTTTCCTAAAATCTTTGTTTTAGAAAAGAGTTACTCTTTCCAAGTGAAAATTTCAAAAAAATAAGGTGAGAATTTTAGATAATTCTTTTTAAAAGCAAATCATATTGAGAATGTACTAATATTAATGCTTATTTTATGTAGTACTTTTAGAAATAATGTTTTACATAGAACAATTGATAAAAAATAAAGTCTAATAAGAAGTAGCCAATTGCCAGAAAGCCTGTTTTTCATTGTTACTGTGTTCTGACAGCTCCATAACCTCTGGCCTCTCATTACCAAATATAGTTACCAAACAAAATAAAATTTGGGAGTTCAGCATAGGTTTTGTCCCTTTTATTTTACCACATAAGAGTTAAAAAAAAATTAAAAACAACAATTACTATTTGTTATCAAATTATATCATAAAAGAAAGGACTTATCACACACGAAATATAGAGGTCTTAATTTCCAAAGTCAGAATTTAAACTGAATAAACTTAGCTTTCAAAGAACCACTTCATCCATCGGATGTGGTCCTGCCCACCCACCAGAAAGACAAGATCCAGGCTCATGCACAAGAACACAGGCACCAGTCCCTTCCACCATGAAGCCTACACAACCCACTGAACCAACATTAGCCACTGGGGGCAAGCACCAAAAACAACGAGAACTACAAACCTGCAGCCTGTGAAAAGGAGACCCCAAACACAGTAAGTCAGGCAAAATGAAGACAGAGAAACTCACAGCAGATGAAGGAGCAAGGTAAAAACCCACAAGATCAAAAAAATGAAGAGGAAATAGGCAGTCTACCTGAAAAAGAATGCAGAGTAATGTTAGTAAAGATGATCCAAAATCTTGAAAACAGAATGGAGAAAACACAAGAAACATTTAACAAGGACCTACAAGAACTAAAGAGCAAACAAACAATGATGAACAACACAATAAATGAAATTAAATATTCCCTAGAAAGAATCAATAGCAAAATAACTGAGGCAGAAGAATGGATAAGTGACCTGGAAGATAAAGTAGTGGAAATAACTACTGCAGAGCAGAATAAAGAAAAAAAATGAAAAGAATTGAGGAAAACTCAGAGACCTCTGGGACAACATTAAACACACCAACATTCAAATTATAAGGGTCCCAGAAGAAGAAGAGAAAAAGAAAAGGACTGAGAAAATATTTGAAGAGATTATACTTGAAAACTTCCCTAATATGGGAAAGGAAATAGTCAATTAAGTCCAGGAAGTGCAGAGAGTCCCACTGGATTTATCCCATACAGGATAAATCCAATGAGAAACATGCCAAGACATATATTAATCAAACTATCAAAAATTAAATACAAGGAAAAAATATTAAAAGCAGCAAGGTAAAAACAACAAATAGCATACAAGGGAATAACAATAAGGTTAACAGCTGATCTTTCAGCAGAAACTCTGCAAGCCAGAAGGGAGTGGCAGGACATATTTAAAGTGATGAAAGGGAAAAACCTACAACCAAGATTACTCTACCAAGCAAGGATCTTATTCAGATTCGAAGGAGAAATTAAAACCTTTACAGACAAGCAAAAGCTAAGAGAATTCAGCACCACCAAACAAGCTCTAAAACAAATACTAAAGGAATTTCTCTAGGCAGGAAACACAAGAGAAGGAAAAGACCTACAATAACAAACCCCAAACAATTAAGAAAATGGTAAGAGTAACAAATATATCAATAACTACCTTAAATGTAAATGGATTAAATGTTCCCACCAAATGACATAGACTGGTTGAAAGGATATAAAAACAAGACCCATATATATGCTGTCTACAAGAGACCCACTTCAGACCTACGGACACATACAGGCTGAAAGTGAGGGGATGGAAAAAGATATTCCACGCAAATGGAAATCAAAAGAAAGCTGGAGTAGCAATTCTCATATCAGACAAAACAGACTTTACAATAAAGACTATTACGAGAGACAAAGAAGGACGTGACATAATGATCAAGGAATGAATCCACAAAGAAGATATAACAATTATAAATATTTATGTACCCAACATAGGAGCACCTCAATACATAAGGTAAATGCTAACAGCCATAAAAGGGGAAATTGACAGTAACACAACAATTGGAGGGGACTTTAACACCCCACTTTCACCAATGGACAGATCATACAAAATGAAAATAAATAAGGAAATACAAGCTTTAAATGACACATTAAACAAGATGGATTTAACTGATATTTATAGGACATTCCATCCAAAAACAACAGAATACACTTTCTTCTCAAGTGCTCATGGAACATTCTCCAGGATAGATCATATCTTGGGTCACAAATCAAGCCTTGGTAAATTTAAGAAAATTGAAATCATATCAAGCATATTTTCTGACCACAACACTGTGAGACTAGATATCAATTACAGGAAAAAAATTTGTAAAAAATACAAACACATGGAGGCTAAACAATACACTACTTAATAACTAAGAGATCACTGTAGAAATCAAAGAGGAAATCAAAAATACCTAGAAACAAATGATAATGAAAAAACAACGACCCAAAACCTGTGGGATGCAGCAAAAGCTGTTCAAAGAGGGACGTTTATAGCAATACAATCCTACCTCAAGAAACAAGAAACATCTCAAATAAACACTCTAACCTTACACCTAAAGCAACTAGAGAAAGAAGAACAAAGAAGCCCCAAAGTTAGCAGAAGGAAAGAAATCATAAAGATCTGATCAGAAATAAATGAAAAAGAAATGAAGGAAACAAGAGCAAATATCAATAAAACTAAAAGCTGGTTCTTTGAGAAGATAAACAAAATTGATAAACCATTAGCCAGACTCATCAAGAAAAAAAGAAGACTCAAATCAATAGAATTAGAAATGAAAAAGGAGAAGTAACAACTGACACTGCAGAAATACAAAGGATCATGAGAGATTACTACAAGCAACGATATGCCAATAAAACAGACAACCTGGAAGACATGGACAAATTCCTAGAAAAGCACAGCCTTCCGAGACTGAACCAGGAAGAAACAGAAATTATAAACAGACCCATCACAAGCACTGAAATTGAGACTGTGATTAAAAATCTTCTAACAAACAAAAGCCCAGGAACAGATGGCTTCACAGGGGAATTCTATCAAACATTTAGAGAAGAGCTAACACCTAGCCTTCTCAAACTCTTCCAAAATATAGCAGAGGGAGGAACACTCCCAAACTCATTCTACGAGGCTACCATCACCCTAGTACCAAAACCAGACAAAGATGTCACAAAGAAAGGAAACTGCAGGCCAATATCACTGATGAACATAGATGCAAAAAATCCTCAACAAAATACTAGCAAACAGAATCCAACAGCACATTAAAAGGATCATACACCATGATCAAGTGGAGTTTATCCCAGGAGTGCAAGGATTCTTCAGTATATGCAAATCAATCAATGTGATAAACCATATTAACAAATTGAAGGATAAAAACTATATGATAATCTCAATAGATGCAGGAAAAGCTTTTGACAAGCTTTTGACAAAATTCAACACCCATTTATGATAAAAACTCTCCAGAAAGTAGGCATAGAGGGAACTTACCTCAACGAAATAAAGGACATATATGACAAACCCACAGCTAACATTGTCCTCAATGGTGAAAACCTGAAACCATTTCCTCAAAGACCAGGAACAAGACAAGGTTGTCCACTCTCACCACTATTATTCAACATAGATTTGGAAGTTTTAGCCACAGCAATCAGAGAAGAAAAAGAAATAAAAGGAAGCCAAACTGGAAAAGAAAAAGTAAAGCTGTCACTGTTTGCAAATGACATGATACTATACATAGAGATGTTACCAGAAAACTACTAGAGCTAATCAATGAATTTTGTAAAGTAGCAGGATACAAAATTAATGCACAGAAATCTCTTGAATTCCTATACATTAATGATGAAAAATATGAAAGTGAAATTAAGAAAACACTCCCATTTACCATTGCAACAAAAAGAATAAAATACCTAGGAATAAACCTACCTAAGGAGATAAAAGGCCTGTATGCAGAAAACTATAAGACACTGATGAAAGAAATTAAAGATGATATAAACAGATGGAGAGATATATCATGTTCTTGGATTAGAAGAATCAACATTGTGAAAATGACTATACTACCCAAAGCAATCTACACGTTCAATGCAATCCCTATCAAATTACCAATGGCATTTTTCTCAGAACTAGAACAAAAATTGCACAATTTGTATGGAAACACAAAAGACCTCGAATAGCCAAAGCAATGTTGAGAAAGAAAAACGGGGCTGGAGGAATCAGGCTCCCTGACTTCAGACTATACTACAAAGCTATAGTAATCAAGACAGTATGGTACTGGCCCAAAAACAGAAATAGAGATAAATGGAACAGAAAGCCCAGAGATAAACCCATGCACATATGGTCACCTTATTTTTGATAAAGGAGGCAAGAATACACAATGGAGAAAAGACAGCCTCTTCAATAAGTAGTGCTGGGAAAATTGGACAGCTACTCATAGAAGAATGAAATTAGAACACTCCCTAACACCATACACAAAAGTAAAATCAAAATGGATTAAAGACCTAAATGTAAGGCCAGACACTATCAAACTCTTAGAGGAAAACATAGGCAGAACACTCTATGACATAAATCACAGCAAGATCCTTGAGAAATGGAAATAAAAACACCTCCTAGAGAAATGGAAATAAAGACAAAAATAAACAAATGGGACCTAATGAAACTTAAAAGCTTTTGCACAGCAAAGGAAACCATAAATAAGACCAAAAGACAACCCTCAGAATGGGAGTAAATATTTGCCAATGAAGCAACTGACAAAGGATTCATCTCCAAAATTTACAAGCAGCTCATGCAGCTCAATATCAAAAAAACAAACAACCCAATCCAAAAATGGGCAGAAGACCTAAATAGACATTCCTCCAAAGAAGATATACAGATTGCCAACAAACACATGAAAGGATGCTCAACATCACTAATCATTGGAGAAATGCAAATCAAAACTACAATGAGGTATCACCTCACACCAGTCAGAATGGCCGTCATCAAAAAATCTACAAACAATAAATGCTGGAGAGGGTGTGGAGTAGAGGGAACCCTTGTGCACTGTTGGTGGGAATGTAAATTGATACAGTCACTATGGAGAACAGTATGGAGGTTCCTTAAAAAATTAAAAATAGAACTACCATATGACACAGCAATCCCACTACTGGGCATATACCCTGAGAAAAACATAATTCAAAAAGAGTCATGTACCACAATATTCATTGCAGCTCTATTTACAACAGCCAGGACATGGAAGCAACCTAAGTGTCCATCGACAGATGAATGGATAAGAAGATATGGCACATATATAAAATGGAATATTACTCAGCCATAAAAAGAAAACAAAACTGAGTTATTTGTAGTGAGGTTGATGGACCTAGAATCTGTCATACAGAGCGAAGTAAGTCAGAAAGATAAAATCAAATACCATATGCTAACACATATATATGGAATCTAACAAAATATTGGTTCTGATGAACCTAGGGGCAGGACAGGAATAAAGACACAGACGTAGAGAATGGACTTGAGGACACAGGGAGGGGGAAAGGTAAGCTGGGACGAAGTGAGAGAGTGGCATGGACTTATATATACTACCAAATGTAAAATAGATACCTAGTGGGAAGCAGCCGCATAGCACAGGGAGATCAGCTCGGTGCTTTGTGACCACCTAGAGGGGTGGGAGAGGGAGGATGGGAGGGAGACACAAGAGGGAGGAGAAATGAGGATATATTTATATGAATAGCTGATTCACTTTGTTATAAAGCAGAAGCTAACACACCATTGTAAAGCAATTATACTCCAATAAAGATGTTTAAAAAAAAAAACAACCCACTTCGTGTCTTTACTATTCTCATTTAACTGTGGACTGGTGAAAATTTTGGCATGAACTTGCAGTGTCCGCTGTTCAATCTCTGAAGTTTCTGTGCTTTATTCTCTATCATTCATGCCTACATTATTCCATCATCCAACTAAGACAAATCGAGGCCCTCCTATGTACCAGGTATCGTGGTCAGAACACTCATCTTTTGTGTTCCAACAGCACGATTGAAGCAGTCTACCCCTAATCGATTAGGACTCAATAAGCAATAGTTCCATTGCATGGAACCAAACTGGATAAATATCACAATAAAAGCTGATCATTTTAACAAAAATTTCATGAAGAAAGAGTTAAGCCCACAGAATTATCAGTTTGCTTAATGGAAAAAAAATGACAGGATTTTTTTAGAGTATAAGTTATAGAAATGCAACCGTGCCTACGTGATAGCAGTGTAGCATTCTACAAGAATTAAAATAATAGAACATATCCTACTGAAGAGATTTAATTTTTAAAATCAACTAATGTTAGAGGCAATATCTGTACTCTGCACACTGAAAAAAAATTCAAGCAGTACGAAAGAGCATATGGTGAAAAGTCTCTCTTCTTCTTCTGAACCCCAGTTTCTCAAATCCCCTCCCCAGAGATAACTACGGCAACTATGGTTACCAGATTTTTGAGTATCTTTCCATAGATAGTCTATGATTATGCAAACACGTATATCCTCATTTTTTCTTTTTTACAAAAATGATAGCATACCATATAGGCTGTTCTCTATCTTGCTTTTTTAAATTAATAGTTTTGTCTTAAGATTGGTCCACATTAGCAGTGAAGGATCTGCCTCATTCTTCTTAACTTTGTGTAGTATTTCATTGTGTGGTTATACACAATCTATTTAACCAATTGTCTTTTAAGGTTTCTTACAGTCTCTTGCTGTTGCAACCAGTAATACGGCCCACGTAGGTACACTTCTGTAGGATGTCTTCCTGGAAGTCGAGTTCTAAGCTCAAGGCTGCTTATATGTCTGGTACTCTCCCTGCCTTTCAACAACAGTTTGGAGATTTTAAGAGATCCATCCTGTTCACCACCTTGCCATTTGGCTCTTCTCCAGATTTGCTGACCCCAGAGATTCTTAACCCTGCTGCCCATCAGCATCATCATGGGGTTTTTGAAAATACCAAGACCCATCTCAGAGATTCTGTTTTAATCAGTGATTCTAGTGTATAGCTGATGAGGTCTAGTTGCCAGACCTACTACTCCTTTTCAGGTCATCCTTCAGTCTGTCCTAGGCAGAAAGTAACCCTAAACAGTGAAGAAAGCACAATAAATTGCTCTGTTGAGTCATTTGTAAGAAAGTCAATTATTTATATGATAAATACATAAATTATTTATATTCCTTCAGGACAGATTAGAGGTTCCTCTTTCTTTTTCCTTGCTCTTAGCTCCCTGTTTCACCTCTTAACTGCTTCACCTTAAATAGCCCCAGAGATGTTGCTGAGTCCTCTGCTGTCTTATTAAATATGGGCTGAAAAATCAGTATTAGTAGGGGTAAGGAGCAAAAAATCAGGAGTGGAGTACAAGAGTCCATTATGACCTGGACTCCTTGCTACATAGCTGTTAGAGATCCTTGGTTTTTCTGCTTTTTACATATATATATATATATATATATATATATATGTATATATATATATATATATTTCATTCTGTCTTGCCTTTCTTCTCTCCTCCTTTTCTTTTTCATGCTTCTGTTTGTCACTTCTTTAACCAATATAGAAATTCATTGCTGTGAGGGTCAGATTGTGGCTGAAAGTATCCAGTCTCAATAATTCCTTAGTTTTTGTGTTTAACGGGGTGAAGTCATTACGTAAGTTTCCCTGTGCTTAACGTTGCAAAGCACCTATCGTTATTCTTCGACAGCCATTCATGGTTAGAAGCTCATCGGCTCCAGAGGAAAGCCGATGAAATACGTAACCCTTTGCTTTAGCTGTTCATTTACAGATGCTGGAAGCTCCGGTCGGGGCGTCTTGATAAAGCTGCTTTATAGCAATTAAGCTAGCTGCTGGGAAATTAGTTCCAGCATGTTTTATGGGCAGCTACAATTTTGGTTCAAAGGAAGGAGTGGGTAATCTCAGCAATTCCAAAAGGGTAATATTACAAGCAAATTCCGACACATTTCCATCTTATCGCTGTTTTCAGAGACCACTGACTCCTCACATCTGTGTGCTTCTTCCTATGTAAGAAGTTAATAAGATAACAATAACGGATGAACTGGGAAGTGATGGGGGTGGAAGCTGTTCTCTGCTGGGAGTGGAATGATGTGCCCTTAGTATGATAAGCCGATTCCATCCCATTAAATCACAGATCTGTCTCCCCTCTGTGTATCCCACATGAACGGCTGAAGAAAACTCGTGGAATTGCTAACACTCGCTGCAGCTGTCAGGAAATGATACTAATTAGTTTAATTTGCAATAACACAAGCACTTAACTCTCCAAATAATCTAAGTTAGTAAGTCAGCTTTTATATTATGACAGTGACATGTTTAAGAGACTCTGGAGCACTGCTTTTTTGACCTTTGACACACATTTCTGATAAAGGAGCACATCAAAGATGTTTTGTTTTCCTTCTCCATGATTCTTTCATCTGTTTCAGTGCAAATTATTTGATCAATGAGACGGTTTGGTAGCCTTCCCTAACAGAAAAGAAGCTGAGATTGATGTCTTAAAAAGCATACATTAGCCAAAGGATTATATTTGCAAAAAGAAACTATTAGTATACCAAGCGGATGACACCTCTTAGGTCACTGAATCCCCTAGAATCCATGTGCTCACATTTAATTCTATGCATTGTTTCCCCTTTGCCCTCTTTTGGTGATTGCCAGCTTGGGAAAGGGGAGCTTAGCTGGTGAGTTTCACTTTCTCCTCTAATTTCATTTCTTTCCTATTTCTCAGGCACAGCGGCTGCTACCGTTTCCGCTCCTTCCCCTGGCAGGCGAATGCTTAATGTCTCTCTCTCCTTTTGCTTTTCCATACGTTTGGTAGCAACAACTCTTTCGGAAGTCCAAGAGGAAAGAGCTCTCAAAAACCTTCTCCTCCACTTAAATTATCTTCATTTGGGGTGTCCCCGGGTCCCTCCGACTCGGGAGTTGGCCGTTGGGCATGCTTTCTGTTTCTTTCGAGTTGCTCCTTTCTTTGTGTCCTATTCATTTTCATTTCGCACAAAACCAGGGGTTTGTGGCCGCCACAAAGCACACGAACAATTCTGAACAATTCCAGACCTGAATGGAATCCTCGTCCGATTATCTGTTTAGATCAGGGGAGGTGATCTAGGTGAACTGAAAGTTCTGCTCTCAGGCCCCTGGGCTACAAATAGCTTTATATAAGGGTTTGCTCTTTTCATCAGGGCTTCAATCTCTCAGTCATGTTCTTATTATTTTTTAATTTCATTATAAAGCTTAACCCTGGTCTGTGAAGTCTGTTAAGACCTTGGAAAGAGAAGTATTAGGAATTTCTGCTGTTATTCAAAGGGGAGAAAAGTTGTCTGGCCTCTTGGAGAAATTTTATTCATAGCCACCCAGGTTTGAACTCAGAAAGCGATTTTCAAAGGAAGGGTTGGATTTAAGTTTCCCCTTCCCCTCCCAACTGTGGTTCTGAGGTAAAAGCAAAGTGCTACTTTCTCCTGGAAGATTTAACCCTAGTCAATGAGAGCTAAATTTAAGATCAAGCGTCGGATGGCTGGAGGATACTGCTCTGCTAAGTCTCGCTTTTTAAATCAATTACTGGGGAAACAAGAACACGTTTTACAGTTTAAAAAATCTGCAACATTCAGATCTCTTTTTCAAGGGATGTATAAAGTTGATATCAAATCTAAAAATTCATTCCAAAAATGGGTCAGATACCCTTGAAATGGGGAGGGGGATGGTGGGGCAGTGCACAATGTTCAGGGAAGCTTATTAACATAGATACTAAAGAGTTTCAGCATTTTCCCAATTTGGAAATTCTACCTCACTGGCGCATGTATCACTGAAGCCACTACAGTTAACATTCTGTCAATGTTTCCATTGTAAATAAGCCTCAGTATTGAAAGCTTTATAATTTGGTTATAAAAATTTGCTTTCTACTAAAATTTGACAGGATACACAAGATCCAATTGTCCCAGAAAGAGATTGTTTTAAAAACATTTGGGAGGAAGAAAGAAAGAAAGATTAACATATTGTGAAATGAGAATCGGAAATTTTATACCATATTTTTTAGCAGTCTAAACAGTGACATATTTAGATAAATCTTGGGCCCAAAGTAAAATTTTAGAAGGAATTCACTTATCCACTGGTAACTGCTGGATAAATATGTCTCCAGTGTCCCCTTCCCCCTGCCCCCAATATTCAGGGGCATCTTAGGTGGTTTTTAGTGATATAGAGAAATAGAGACTATATATTTATAGACTAATATATCTAGACTATGGGGGGAAAGGTGCTAAGGCTTTCTTTCCCCTTGCTCTAAACTTTGCTTTCCATTGTCCATTTTATTTTATTTTTCCCACACATTTCAAGTAATTAATACCAAGGACCTAGGTTACTCATCGCCATTCAGTCTAAGGGCAACTCCCATAGGTTTACTAGATTCAACTAAAATAATGGTAATGGAGAAAAGTTTTTTAAAAAAAATGATAGGGCATCAGGAATTCAGGAATCTACCCAGGGTCCTGCTGCCAACTGGTTGAGTTGACCTTAGTCATATCATCTTATCTCTGTGGAGACTTCAGTTTTCTCAACTGTAAAATGTGAATGCTGACGTTCTAGCTCTTTGCTCCTATCAGCATGATTTTGTCATTTTAGGTGGAAAGGGGGTGGTTTATGGAGGCTCAGAGTTCCATCAGAACAACTTGCAAACATCGCCTGTTGAATTAGCAGAACTGGTGACTTCCCAAATGGTTCGGGGAGGGCTTTTCTCTCATAGAACCCCCAAGCTTTCTAGGGAATGCTTTGGGTTTAAGCTATACATATTTAGCTACATATATGGCTGTAATGATTGGATAATAATAATGCCTGTGTAAACTGTATATTTTATGAAGCACTTTTGAATATACACTCTTGTTTAATTCTCACAAAGCACCTAGAACATACATATTGTCTCCATTGTATAGACAAGGAAACTAAGATCAACCAGATTCAATTACATGGCCAAAGTGGTAAATGCTGGCGTATTCTGAAACTAAATTTCATCCTCTTTCTGCACACTGCTCCCTAACTTTAATTTCTATGAGAATGTTCATTTAGTAGAACTTATTTTTCTTTAAAAACATATGAGGCATGTCTCTATGTGTGTGCATGTTCGTGTGTGAACAGGTGCTTTTGTCTTTGTCCCACAGCTCTGATATTCTTAAAAGAGGCAGCAGGGGCTTCCCTGGTGGCGCAGTGGTTGAGGGTCCGCCTGCCGAGGCAGGGGACGCGGGTTCGTGCCCCGGTCTGGGAAGATCCCACATGCCGCGGAGCGGCTGGGCCCGTAAGCCATGGCCGCTGAGCCTGCGCGTCCGGAGCCTGTGCTCCGCAATGGGAGAGGCCACAACAGTGAGAGGCCCGCATACTGCAAAAATAAATAAATAAATAATAAATAAATAAATAAAAAGAGGCAGCAAAATATCCCTGTGCTCCACCTCTGAGCCTCAGCCTCAGTCAACATTCAGATATTGGGATTAATGTTTAGCTACAGGCCTGCTTCATTTCAGCTGCCAGGAGGCTCTCTTTCTTTCTCTCTGGCTTGTTCAGCCACTTCAAGGTAGCCAAGAAATACAGAAGCTCTTAGATCCTTATAGCTGAGTGAGATTTTGACATTATTTAGGCCCATAATCTCATTTTTCCAGAAGAAGAAACAAAAGCCCCAAAGACCTGAGACTTCATGCAGCTGGCTGGTGGACGGTCGGGGACCAGAGCGTAGTCTCTAGTGTCAGACCTAGCGTCATTCCCATGACTCATGGCAGCCTCGCCCTCTTCACTTAGTCCAATCGGACCTTTGCAGAGAAAGGTCATAGAGGCCTATTTAAATGAGTGGATTGAGTTACCTACTTAAGGTCTAGCGAGGGCACCTAAGACAGTCAGGCATGGCTGTGGTTTATGAAGCCATCTCTACTCCTCAGATCTTCACACATTATGTGCATTCATCCCTCACAAGCACCCCTCTATTTTCCTCAGCATCATTCCCCTTCTTCCCCAAGTTCTACACTTTTCCCCATTTCCTTCCGTCCCACTCCCAACATACACACGTATGTGACATAATGACCACTTACCAACATTTGCAAATCTTACTTAGTCCTTTAAGCTTATGAACCTATAATTCTCAACACTCTGATCTCTAAAACATGAAAGAAATTCAACCTTTAATTCAAAACAGCTGATTAAGGGTTCTTCATGTTCAGAACAAACAAACAAAAAAGCTCTCTCTTTTCAACTATGGTACCCAAACTGACAAAAAAGATGAGTTCCGTGACTTGCTAAGATTACAGTAGGACCGGGGAATGGAGTAGGGGAATAAAGTAAAGGGAATGGAGACCAAAGAACCATCTTTTTAGAGTGAATGAAGCAGAAATACTATATAGAATGCAAGATGTACCTCAATATTTCTAGTCAAATATTCAAGGTCTCAGTTTCAGAAAGAAACAAAAAAGAACAATGCATTCCCTTACCAGAAATATTCAGCAGTTTTGCATCATAAATCAGTTGTTTGAAACCAAAAAAACCTAGCTATTATCCTCTCTTATTACAACAGCGACCACAATAGTGCAGCGAAACTGACATTTTGGTCTTCTCTGGGGGGCAGGGCCAGACCTGCTGGGAATGGTACCCACAGTGGACAACATTCTGGTTTTGCTTCTTAAATACATTATTACTCAAAACCTACTGTGATCCAGATAACATCCCTTGTTTCTAAGAGATATCACTTGCCTTTGTGATTTTGTCTACATGTCAGTAAACAGAATTCAAAAATTCTGAGGAATTAAAGAAGGTCTTGGAATCAGGCAAGAAAACTGAAGAAAATAAGAGAGGTGTTGATTATATAGACTCATTCAAAATACAGGGCTATTAGGCAGCACACATGTATCACACAAAATATCCACTGGACAAAGGAATCTCAATGTAACTTGAACTTCCTTGAGTCCAAGAGTTGCATTGCATTTCTTAAGCTCTCTCTGGAAAACAACATGAATAGGGTGAATATTTGAAGGGACAGAGTTCTTTCCTCACTTTTACTTTAGAATCTAGATCACTCCCCCCAAATTCACTGTAATGGAGCCCCTCGCAATTGGGACCCTATAGCCTATACCCTGACCTTTACGGCAGAAAAGTGTAATAGAGAAAATAAGGGATGGCTTCTGTTGGCTCGTGGGGCTGTGGTAAAAGCATGCTGTGTGTCGCTAGGAGATGAAAGCTTAGCTGGAGGTTCACAGTTATTTCTGACATGTACCCCAGAGGTTCTTTAATATTTGCTACTGATTAACTTAATGGGGCCCACTTCTTCCAAAGCAGAAGGCCCTTTGCCTATTGAGGTATACAGGTGATCTCTATCTGTGACTCTCCCCCTTTTACAAAGACCAGCTTTAAAGGTTAAATGTGTTTGTTCAAAATGCCTCCTCCCCCTCCAAGTCACCAGGGCTGCTCACTGTAACTAGTAATTTAGAAACAATAAGAACACTTTTCAGTAGAATTATAATGCGGTTGTCTGATACCCAGAATGCCCCCTTGTCAAAGCTTCACTTATAATCAACATGAGAAATGCAGGGTTAGCTGGCAGTGGCCTTGGAGAAAAGAGTAGGCGGAAGGGGGAGCTTGTGTCACATCAGTGCCTGCCTGATGGAACCTCGTTCTTTCCCCCCTGAACACATCAGTACAGAATTATCCCAGTCTAGGCACCACCACCCTTCAACTTGGATTGCTGTCACCTTTTCTGGCACAAGAAGTCAACACCAGATGTGCCAGGCCTTGGGTAAGAAAATAGAGATCACCGGGTACTTTGTAAAATGCTCAAAACTTACCCTAGAGCTTACACACGATTAAATGAAACTATGTCAGGATTCATGCTTCAACAGAGTCTAACACTTTGGAAAATTCCATCTCTTAGTGTCAATAAGTAAAATTTTCAAATGTCCCCAGAAATTAATGCACAATAGCTAGATTTACTCTATCTCTCATGTTACGGATTAAAACTCATAATACTGATTAATTACTGCCTATTTCAATGGAGTCTATATTAAGATGAGACAAAGGCATTCACATTTTCATCTGCAGAGGTCTGAAGGTTGTTGTGGGGTTTTTTTTTGGTTTGTTTTTTCGTTTGTTTTTTTGCGGTACGCGGGCCTCTCACTGTTGTGGCCTCTCCTGTTGCGGAGCACAGGCTCCGGACGTGCAGGCTCAGCGGCCATGGCTCACGGGCCCAGCCGCTCCGTGGCATGTGGGCTCTTCCCGGACCGGGGCACGAACCTGCGTCCCCTGCATCGGCAGGCGGACTCTCAACCACTGCGCCACCAGGGAAGCCCGGTTGTTGTGTTTTTTAAGTGTCTTTCCTTAGAAACATGAAGGTCAACCTTACTTAGACGATATGAGACCAAGCATTGGGAGGACTGGAAGCTGTCAGCTGGTGTTAGGTTACTCTGCACAACAACAGGGCTTATTTCCAAACCTGCACTCCATGCAGTTCTGGTCACTATATCTCAAGAAATACAAAACATACTGTAAATTTATCCATAAAATGATATGGAAAAGAATCCTGGGTTTTAAGGGGTTTCTCTGCTGAGATTAGACTGTAAAATAGCACATTTCTCTCTGGAAAGCTGATCAAAGTTAAATCATGAAAGGTGACAATACCCACTTACCTAAGCTCAGATTACCAGATCTATGAAAAGAATAATTTTAGATCAAATAAAAAGAAGTTCAAGTTTCAGAGTATTCTTAAAAACCTTGTTATCTCAAATCTTTGCGAAATTCGTTTATTCAGAGTTTAGATGGGATCACAGATGTCAGTTTCTAACTGGTGGTGATGGGAAGATGGGGTTACCTGGGGAATGTCTTTTTAATTTTCTTATGTGCTCTCATGAGGATGACAATAGCCCCTGACACCCCAATCTACTGGAGATGCGTGGAAGGTCTGACACAGGATGGTATTCCCTTTGTTCCCATGACTTTGAGGAGGAGAAAGGAAAAGTCGTATAATTTCATTGAGCTTTCAGGCTACAGTGGTACGGAAACAAGAGCCAGGAGGCATTAGGGTCTAGCTTTTTCTAGCAGAAATAGAAATAGTCCACAATACATCATTTACCACAGTATTGTTACAATGGCTATTATTATTTCCCTTACAAAAAGGAATGATGTCCAGGTCTGAAAGATCTTGCTAACAGCTTCTGTATAAATGCAAGAATTGTAGGAAGATGCATTTTATTGAATGCATAAATAAAGGCTAAAATAAAAGCTTTGGTGCCATTTTCTTTGCCTTAGTCACTGGAAGCCTAAGGATCATTAATGCAAATTTAAAATAACAACAGTTAAAAGTGTATTAAAAGGCATATTCAAGGATAACATAGCCTTGATCTTTGGATGCCATTTAGGGTATTTTGTCACTTGGGCCTTCAGACCGGTCCTGAGGACTGAGAGACAGAGACAGAAATTTGAATGTCTCCCCCAGGGGCTGCTTTGACTGAGGGCCACCACCCTTGGAGAGCGTGGGAGAAGAGTGAGAGCACTGCTGGGGGATCACCTGGCCCCCAGGGCTCTCCAGCCAGTTCCTGGACTTCTGGAGACCTGGAAGAATGAACACATAGTTTCTTCACAGCCTCCTCTTCATGAGGTCCTGCTGGTGTATGATACCAAGATAGACCCCAGGACTGGCCATTGTCACTCTAGCTCCTCAGCTGCAACCAGTCAAGCTAACAGGCCGTGGGGGCAGCAGGGGGGACTTTTTAATGACTTTCTAGTTCCTGAAAGAGTCTGATGCCTGCTTCTTCCCTTGAAAGTTAAATGCTCTTTATAACACGCTGACTATGAGTAAATGAGAAGGAAAACAGAAAAGCAGCTGGAGATTAGGAAGTCAAGCAATGTGTCCCCCTTTCCCCCCACCATCCTATGGGGGAAATGGAGTATCATTCAAACCAGTAAAGCCTAGAAAGTATTTTATATTTTCCTTTGGGTTTGAACTTTGAGATGTTATCGTTTGGAGTGCTACCCTGGGCCCCACTGTATTAAGGATTTTAATCTGCGAAGATGTTGGTTGTGGCTCTGAATGTCTTATTTTAGGGAAGTTATAAAAGTTGGTTTCAGCAGTACTAGGGCCCTGGGGTCCCTCTGACCCTCAAACTCCTGACTCAATTCACATCACCAGTAGGGCTGCCTCTCTGGTTACGTGGTGTTGGAAACCTAGGCCTCTTTTGACAATTGCTGAGAGCCAGCAGGGGGAAATAGTCCATAAAGTGATTTTTTTTTTCTTCTAAATGTTAACTAAAGGTACCTTCTCTCTGCCGCTGCCCTAACTACCTCACTAATTCTGGTAGCAAAGTCATGCTGTTAAGGAAATAGCTGATTTAAACAAAGCAGGAGTATTTTTAGAACAAAAAAAAAACCCACCCTATTCATGATATCTAATTATGCAAACTGTGAACAAGAAGATGCTAGTCTTGCATTAGCTGAGACTTGAGTCCTGTTATAATTTGCTCTTTTTTCGCAGCAGAAAGCGGTTCTTTTCTGTCTCTTTCCTGCCTTAGCGCAGCTCGGCGCTTTGGCAGACGCGGTGCAGGTCACCGCAAAGTGTTTCTGTTGCCGCGGTACACTGCAGTTAGGGAGCGTGGCAGGATAATGTATTGTAATGCAGATTACGGTGGTTTGCTGCTGCGTGATTCACAGATATGATTGCATCCAATTTCAGAAATAAGTGGAACCGTCTGCTCTTTTGTGTTAGCTGAAAAGCTGTTCGACGGCATTCAAATGACTGCTGCCTTTGCCACCTAGAAATAGAGAAAAGAAACCCACCCATATCACAGCAGTAACTTTCCCCATTGTACCCCTCAAATTCAGCACCATATTGGTTTTTATAAGAATCGTAGTTCTTTTATCTTTCCTCCAAAAAACAGCATGGTTCGACGTTTTGGGGAGTGGGTATATTTTGTTTTATTAAATTTTCTCGCCTCTTCCTCTTGAAGAGGGATCCCGCTAAATGTTCGTTTACCTCACTCTCTCCATGGTTCTGTAACAATGCTCTTCCACTCTTGGAAGAAAACATCTCTGCGTAAACCCTTCAGTGAAAAGTTCCTAAGGAATGACCTAGCTTCTCGCTATCTGGTCACTTTTATGAGGCCTGGGGATCACCAGAGACTTTGTAACTGAGAAGTAATTACACCTTTGATTATTAATCAGATCCATTTAGGTTGTTGACTTTTTATCAATTTGTAGGGTTTTGTTGAACTTCCAGCTCCCGGGACGCCACTTCTAAGGGAGGTGGGTCTCCAAAAGCAGACGAATCATGCACACTTTTCCTCCTCTCTGACCACACACAGTCCTGTCCCTTTTATGAAATCAGCCTCCCCAGTTTGAGTTTGCATCCCCTTAAATATGTGCTTTCTTAAATGTTTGTTTTCCGTTGCTCTAACTTTGGTTTTGCATATCGCTCTTAAAAAGCCCACAGAAACAAGTTAACTATACTTTTCATTCCAAGCAGAAATTAAACCTAGGTAACAAACCCTTTGGCAGGAAAACAGTGGGATTTCCCAACGAGCCACATGAACACAGAGGCTGTTGGAAGCCAGCAGAGTCACTTGGGACCCACAGAGCACAGAGGTTATGGTGAGGGGACATCTATCAAAAAGGTCTGTGAAGAAGCAATCCACGATTTAACACTGACACTATTTTGTTCAGACTCTTTATGTGATAAAACCAATCACAGGCATTTTTCTTTTCCTTACTTAACACTTAGAAAAATTCAAAGCTGCGTGTAAGCACGAGATTAGGATGTGCAACCAGAGGGGAACTTTTTAAACAGAGGCACCCCCTTTAGCCTGACTGACTCTTCATAGAGGCTAGCCCTATTTCCCCAAGCTGGAGGTTTTATGATGGTCAGGCTTTACTGGACCTACAATAAATAGGAATCTCTGCAACCATGAGCTCTCCTAAGTGGAGCTGTTATATGACTCTATTTTCTGGTATGATCTTTAGACATTATCCTTTAAGGTTGATTCAAGTGATATTTCACTTGGGTGGATGAGAGCATAAGAGATCTATGCAACCACGAGCTCTCCTAAGTGGAGCTGTTATATGACTCTATTTTCTGGTATGATCTTTAGACATTATCCTTTAAGGTTGATTCAAGTGATATTTCACTTGGGTGGTTGAGAGCATAAGAGATTACAATTTATGTAAAATTCTACCAGGTTTTTTTTAGATACAGTTGTTCATGCTGTGAACTCCAAAGCTGTCTGATGCCTGGGTCATTTGTACAACAGTCTTCATTGATCTTCACCAAAAAGAGCAAAAGGACTGTCGGGCTATAGCCAGAACCTTTGGTAAGACGTCAAAGGAGATTTCCTCTCCAGCACAATGATTATCAGAAAGCACCTGACGGGTATCCTGAGTCTCCAAGATGGAAGTCCCCAGCATCCCTCTGCACCCACACACTAAAGTCTCTACTGGGGAGAGAACAAAACTATCCCATTGATGTGAAACTCCAGGTGGGAGAAGAAGCTTGTTAGAAACAAAACTTTTCAAAGAACAGAGGATTTGGTTCCCTTTAAATTTTTAAACTAATTATACTAATTAAATATCTGTTCTTCTTATTCTAAGTATTAATAGTCTAATTTTAAAGGAAAACACTACAACCTAGAAGTACTTGGAGAAATGTATAACTCCTACAAAACTTTTTCCCACCTTCACTTTGTAAATCTGCTTAGTTTGAGACACAAAGCCAGGAGAGAAGCAATATGGCCAGGAGTGGGGCCAGGAATCAGTTTCTAAATTCCAAATCCTTAATTCCATGAAAAAAAAATCATAAGTTGAACTCTTTCTGAGACACAGTAAGGAAAAAAGTGTTCTTTATTAACCCAACGATATAGCTTTACTGTAATGCTGAGGTGACGTCAAGAAAGTAAATGGGACTAGAGCCCAAATCCACAGAAACAATAGTACTTTGAATTGGGAGCTAAGAAATTTAGGTTCCCTCCTGGCATCAGTTACTAGCGAAAGCCTCAGTTGTACCATCTATAAAATGGGGAGTTATTCTACTGTCCTCACAGAAATACAAAAGTGAAGTTTCTTTAAACGTGCTTAAAAATATATGCTATTTTAACCTACTGCACACCGTTGGGCCCAGTGCACACAGCTGGAATTTAAAAGTGGAAAGGGCACCAGCAAGGTGATGTTAGCGGGACAGGGGTCTGCAAATTCCATGGCAACCGTCAGAGGAATGATAACAACATTATTAGTTATGCCCAAGGAAGTGTACTTCATCACCTTGTAATGTGCACAAATAACATTGTCCACAGTACAGAGGACGTTGTCCGTGGAAAATCTAGAGCAGGAGTTGTGTGCCGTCTCTTTCCTTGCTTCACGTAGGGGTAGCTTTCTTACCAGCATGGTCAGGCCTGAGCTTGCATGTGTAAGAGCATTGTTGGGTGGAAAGAGGTCTTAGCCTCCAGACACAGGAGAGGAACAGCTTCACCTTCAGTGAAGACTTAAGTCCATGCACAGTATTAGTAACTGGTCTGCAGAAGCCTTTTGAGTTGACACTTTCCTGCCTCTTCCTGTGCCTGGCTTAGACCACATGCCAGCATTACTTAGGGAAAAAAAGACCATGATTCCCTGTCATTGTTTCTGAGTAATGAATGGGCAATTACCAAACTCTTCTGGAAACTCCTGTCTTCTCAGAGCCCTAATGGAGCATTTGATTCCGAGTATTGGGAACATAAATAGCAGTGAGGGCGCCCACATATCTCAAAGGCTGTAGAAATTATATTGCACAACTTAAACCACCAGAAGTTAAATGGCTTTCTGAAAGGATACTGCTGGGATATTTTTCATCACTTTTATAATATTCTTTTCCTTGCTGTCATTTAAAATAGATCTTTGGAAACTTGAAACTTAAATCTGTTTCCTTACCAAAAGTTTTCTTTTCAGCGTGCACATACACACATATAACTGCTTTGTTATTTTAGGATCACTCACGGACTGGTGGCACTCATTTTTTTTTTAATCAAAAAAACACATAAAAGCTTTCTCTCCACATATTTTCCCCACACACGCTGCATCTTGCAATGGTAAATTAAAGCCATGTAGACAAAAAAAAGAGAGAGAGAGAGATCCTTACTTACTATGTAGAAGCGAGGATGACGAGAACAGATCTTTTTCCAGATAAGTATCCATTATCATTATTATTTTGGATATTTCTCTAAAGACAATTTTATAAACCAAACATGTGAAAAATAATTGTATTAGGTGCAAGGTTTATTTAATGTTTACAGCCAGAGCTCATAGCAAAAACAATTTTCTCACTCCATATTCTTTGTATAAGAAGGCCAGCCAGTAAATCTGATTTTCATAATAGCTTGGATTCACATACATTGTTGGTGAAAGTCTATGAAAATATGCTTCGTATTAGCTCTGTTAACTTTATATTCAGTTTTTCTTTAAAAAAGTTAATTGCATTTCCCATTGTTTCTATCGCACTCTTATACAATTTGTGTTCCCTTTGGTAGCTAAAATTACACCTGTAACTGTCCAAAACTATTAGTAGAGTCAGCTTAGCCTGTGGGATAAAATATCTGTCTTGTATTTCAGACAGATTGTGTTCCAATACCATTGTGGTCAGATTTTTATTAAAAATTCTTCATATTTCTTTTCTCTCTGTGCCAAACAGATCGCTACATTTTCAACACTTAATCATCTTCCTCATCTAAAAATATTTCCACATTAAATGAAAATATTTAAACTTCTTTTTGATGCAGCAAAACTTAGAACAGTGTACAAAGTCTGGTTTTCATAAAGTTTTATAAAAGGGTAGTGTGTGTATAGAAGCGAGTCCACTGCAAATAACTGTCCAGGTCAGCTCTGGGAGAAATGCAATGGTGAGCAGTGGAATGGTTCTTTTACTAAGATTTCGGAAAGCTAGCCCTGCCGATGTAAACTTGTGGCTTCCCTCAATGGAACTTCCTTCAGTGTCACAGAACCTTTCAAGCTCATTCATTAGATGGAGGAGGTACACCAAGATTTGACCCTTTTCCCAATGGCCCCAGGCAAAATCCTAATGACTTGCTGTTATAACAGCTAGATTCCAGTCAGTAAAAGAGAAACCTCTCTGAGCATTTAGAACAAAGATTTTAATACAGAGTGTTGGTTACACTGGAGCTACAAGGGGGCTTTAAGCCAACAAGAGACAGCTAGGAAATCCAGAGATTAACAAAAAGCAGGAGCCAGGGCTCTCCTGGGTCGGAGGGGCAGGAGAGGAGGTGACACCAGCTAGAGCCAGGCAGGAGACAGTCACCGGCTGAGGCAGAAAGGGAGGGGACAGGGCGTCCCCTAGACCAGAGCTAGAAGGGACCGCAGCTGGGTCTGCACTTGAGAGCTTTAGAGCCCACGGTGGCCTCCTCCAGTTGTGAGCTCTCCACCCTGGCCCTGGAGGCAGGAGTGCTTAGGGCTACAGGGAGGTACCTATGGCCTCAAAACCTGCGCACCTGCTTCTAGGCTACACTGGGACCCTTTGTCCCAATGACCTGAGCCTAAACCCAGGGACCGTGCAGGCCTCTGGCCCCCACCTGCAGTGGGCCACACCTCCAGTGTGCTCTATTTGGGATAAAGAGGATGGAGCTTGGACGTTTGGACAGTGATATAATAATAAAATATAAATAATCAATGACGATATCAGCTCTGGGGAGCAAATGGTACAGTAGTTAAGATTAAAACCAAGCTGGACTTCAGTCTGGGTTCTGACATGCCTGTGTGACTGAGCAAATGTATTTAACATCTCTGTGCCTCAGCGTCCTCATCTGTAAAATAGAGATGTTAATAAAACAACCTTGTAGGGTTGGAGGGAAGTTAAGTGAAGTAAGTACGTGTGCTTGAAACGTCACAAGAAGCAACTGGCAGGCCAGAGGCCAGGCCAAAGTGGCACGAGGGTGAGGGTGGGGATAGGGATAAGGGCCACTTTTCCTGCATCACCATGTCCAGGCGTGGAATCCCTAGAGTCCAGCTAGCCTTCAGAGTTGATGCGTAGGCAGAGCTGATGAGGTAGGAGGACAGAGTGTGCTTTATTTAGCAATCGGTCGGCTTGCTTTGTAACTCTTAAATGTTTATGCATATAGACATGTGGTATGGGGGCCTCCCCTTGACCTTTTACCTTGGACTCTGTAAGTGTTTGGGGTGGACCCGGGGAGGGGAGAGGTACCTTTGGCTTCTCCTTTCCTCTCACCTTGCAGTCTCCCACCAGTACCTGTCACTGCCGAACCTGAGGATACGGGTTCCCTATGACCCGGAGCAGAGCAGGGGAGGGTGAGAAGGGAACCCTTCTCAGCAACAGGACACTCATGCAGGTGATTATCCAAGGTAGTCTGGACATAGATGCATAAAGGACTTAGAAATGTGCCTGAGAAAAGGGGAAGCTCAGTTTATGTTATTTTAAACCTCTAAATCCGGGAACAAACAAAGGCTGGCAGAGAGAGAGAAACATATGCAGTATACGACCTAATTTCACAGGGAATTTCCCTGTATTCAGGTGTTCAAGAAAAACTTGGATATTCTCTGATAACAAAACTCAATTGCAAGGATTTTAGGATAAAGTCCAGCTTTCTTTTCTCAGTGGATACTTTTCGGCACGAACGTCTCCTACCTCCCCGTGAGTCCTCTCTATGGAAGGACAAAGGCGCAGTGGGGAGCAGAAGTCTGGCAGCCTGGGGGACAGAGACCTCAGAGGGCTGCTCCCCCAGGCTGGCTGACATAATGTTTCACATATTTTGTGGTAGGAGGTCAACAAGTTTTTGTAGATTAGCTATTTCCCCTTATTTTATTCTTGTTTGTAATTTAAAGCTTCTTACCTTTAATTTAATATCTATCCAGCAATCTCTTATCAAACACCCACCCTGAGCCCTGTACTGGGCAAAGTACATGGAGACAGAGGTGAATGACAAAGGAAACAGTGTGAGGAGAAAGCTTGTGGTCCAGGGGAAGAGCAGATGAATAATAGGTAATCACGATAAAATGTGACATAAACTGGAATCTACAAATGAACAGAGGGCTCACCTAGCTAATTCAATAAGTCAAGCAATAATTCTAAGTGGGAGTGCTTTATCCAGGGTTTGAAGGGAGAATGGAAATTTACTAAGTAGAAAATGCTGGGGAGAAAACATGTGCAAAGTAACAAAGTCTCAAAGGGCATGATGGGTTCAGGGACCATTTAGAATTAGAGGTAAGTTGGGGAGAAAGGGAAGATAAAAAGGGAAAGCTAGTAAGAGTCAGATTATGAAAGGTCTTATATGCCGTACCATGGAGGGTAGATAGTGAAGTGGAAATAGAAGAGGTTGAAGAGTGGATGGATTTATGTTTGACTCTTGAATCTGCTTTTACCACTTATTTGCTGTGTAATATTGGGCAAAGTATTTAACTTCAGTTTCCTCATTAATAAAAGATAGATGGCCAATAAACATATGGAGAGATGTTCCTTCATGAAAACGCAATTTAAACAATGAGATTTCTCTTCCCTGCCCCCTCACCGACCCATTGGGTTGGGAAAAATGGAAATGATTGAAAACATTATATGCTGGCATAAATGACAGAAAACGGTTACTCTTCGACATTATTGGGAGGACTGTAAATCACTGTAACTTATTGGGGAAATATTTGGAAATATCTAGATTTTTAAAACATTCCCCTAGGTTTCCCACCCTCTCCCCCAGTTACTGCACTATCTCTTGTGGTTTCCTTTCCTATACCCACACCTCTGAAGTAGCTCCTTTGTAGATAAGCTCTCCTTCCTTTACCTAATTTGAGCATGCCATCTCTTTCCTGTTAGTACGCAGAATCAGCCCATAAAGCACGTGGCCACATGATGGGTTCTCAGTACACATAGATCCCTTCCCTCCTTCCCTACTGACCCTGAGGTTCTCGGGCTACATTTTGAATGTTATTAAGAACTCTTGAGCTTCTTCACACAAGAGAGTGGCTTGATCTGCTTTGCTCTCTAGAAAGATGAGCCTGGTGTCATGTAAAAAGGACTTTCAGATGGGAGAAGGAGAGGAGAGAATGACTGAACCATGGGGCCCTGCTCTGAAGATCTTCCTGCGGGAGACTCCTAGGACACGATGGGTGGTTGGTTATAGCGTGGAACAGTCAGGGGTTTCTCCTGGTTCCGTGGCCTGAAAGAATGATAGATAACTTACTCTTAGCTGAAAATGGGAACCAGGAAGAGGAAGCAGAATGAAGAAGTATGGGGCAGGAAATCTGAAGAAGCGGATAAGGGTTCACTTCCCTTCTCTCACCTTCTATTACTTTGTGAGAGAGGAAAATGAGGGCGAGGATGCGGGAACACAACAAGTAGACAACAGCAGACTCAGAGAATTGCTGTGCAGGAATGTAGACAGAAAGACAGACGAGCGGTCCAGCCTCCTCTCACTGCGTGTGAATGACTCCTCCTATTTCTATGTGCTGAAGGTGATTTAACTCCCTGCCAGTCCAGTCTTTCTCTCCTGAGATTCAGCTACATACCAAACATTTCCACTCAGATGTCTCAAAGGAGCCTCAAACTCGAAATGTCCCATCCTGGGACTTCCCTGGTGGTCCAGTGGGTAAGACTCCGCGTTCCCAATGCAGGGGGCCCGGGTTCGATCCCTGGTCAGGGAACCAGATCTCGCATGCGTGCTAAAACTAAGAAGTCCGCACGCTGCAACTAAAAAGACCCCACACGTCGCAACTAAAAAAAAAAAAGATCACGCATGCCGCAATGAAGATCCTTAGCGCCGCGACGAAGACCCAGCCCAACCTAAATAAATAAGTAAATATTTTTTTTAAAGTCCCATATCCTGAGCTCATCACGTACCCCAGATCTGGTCCCCACCATCTCTATTCCCAGCCTGGGCGACAGCACCAGCATCTATCCAGGTCAGAAACACAGGAGCTCTTTTGTTTGTTTGTTTGTTTTTGTTTTTGTTTTGCGGTACGCGGGCCTCTCACTGTTGTGGCCTTTCCCATTGCGGAGTACGGGCTCCGGATGCGCAGGCTCAGCGGCCATGGCTCACGGGCCCAGCCGCTCTGCGGCATGTGGGATCTTCCCGGACCGGGGCACGAACTCGTGTCCCCTGCATCGGCAGGCAGACTCTCAACCACTGCGCCACCAGGGAAGCCCCAGGAGCTCTTTTTGACACCTTACCCATCCTGTGGCCCCTTGTCAGTTAATAAATCATCTTGGTTCTATCCCCTGAACATCTTTTAAAACTCTCATTTCTCTCCATTCCTCCTTTCATATCCTAGTCTGGCCTCTAGAATCTCTCTGTTGGACCACTGCAATAGCCTCTAACCAATATCTTCACTTTGTTCCTTTTGAGTCCGTTCTCCACATTGCTGTCAGAATGATCCACGTACAAGGCAAATGGGAGCATCTCATTCCCTAGTTGAGTGCTTCAATGGTTTCCCTTCATCCTAGTCTAAAGACAAAACTTCTTGGTGCCGATAATTGTCCCTCTCTGACCTTCTCAAGCAATTAAAAGTGGAGACTCTACTGCCAGAGTGCTGGTTTCAAGTCCTGGCTCTGTACTTCCTAGATGTGCGATCTTGCGGCCTCGATTTCCTTATCTCTAAAGTGGGGGTAATAATAGCAGCTACCTCACAGCGTTGTACTGAGATGCTGGCCCAGATTG
The DNA here is from genome assembly GCF_003676395.1 of Aethalodelphis obliquidens. Lineage (NCBI taxonomy): Eukaryota > Metazoa > Chordata > Mammalia > Artiodactyla > Delphinidae > Aethalodelphis > Aethalodelphis obliquidens. The sequence goes on along the minus strand of NW_020837946.1, from coordinate 35,510,218 downwards.
TAAATTCAGCGTTAGCTGTTAGGTCTCCAGCTTCATTGCTCACCGCGCTGTTTCTGTCTGTGCGAGTCACACCGAACTCTTGTCTGCTTTCTCAGCTGAAAGCATAGTTTCCTCTACCTACATATGCACTGCTTCCTCCTAAGCTTTCATTCTTCCTTAAGGGCTTGTGTGGCTTTCACTAAGACCTCTACCAGAGGTCCCCCCTTTCCTTCCAAGTACACTCTAGGCACTTATTAATTAATTCATGGTGGAATAAATGAATACTATTTCCCACATTTTACGGAAATTGCTTTTTTCATACTTTCCCCCACTGTAGGACACAATGTGTATGAAAGTTATCTTGTTCACCACTGAATCCCAGTATTCAGTAGGGAGAATGGCACATAGTAGGTGTTAAATAAATGTGTTGAAGAAACGAATACATTTGCCATCCTAGATGAGTACTGACTTTTGAAATCTACTTATACACTCAAATGCATCTATCATGAATCATAAAATTCTGCAAATTTTGCCAATTTACATTACAGTTCTTTTTTTTTTTTAATTTCATGTTCTCTCCAAGTTTCTTACTCTTCCAATACTCATCCTTTAATTATCATATGTGTCGGATGATTTTGAACTTCATGTGGCAAAATGTTTTTTGATGAACTTTAAACCTTCTCTCTGATCTTGCTAATGCAGTAGACTGTATCAGGTTTTTACAGGTATGCAAAAAGTTACAAGCTAAAAGCAAGCCATTAGTCCAACCTCTAATATATAATTTCGAGGAAACAAAAATATCTCAATTATTCCCCTTTGTCTTTCAATAACTTACTTTTATTAATATTAGTGAAACTGCTTTCCAAGTAAAGACCATCTTCACCTTACAGATAGCATGATATCTTTTATTGCAGTATATTAGAACACTGATTAACCATAATCTAAACTCTCCATCATCGAGCATTTATTTTTTGCTCTATACTTGAGGAAAAGAGTCCAAAGACAATGAAACAGGTCAGTTTTAGCTAAAACAACAAAAAAAGATTTGCAGCGTACATTCTATGGCAAGTGTCTATTGATGCATTAAAACGAACATTTTTTTCTTAAGAATGATGATTTATTAGTATGCCAAGTCACCAAAGATTCAGTTTTTTCCTCCATTCTATCGAAAAGGGAGAAAAATGGAACCATCTATTTAGATTTTTCAATAAACACTGAAGCAAAAAAGGGTTGCAGGTTTCATCCTCAGTTAAACAGAAAACTTGATTTTACCTTGACTCCATGTACCTTGGCGAACTGTGCTCTTATAATATTTTATCTATTGCTCTGAATGACCTCTTCGTGAAGAAATGCCTCTGATTTGCTCTAAGATACCTCTCACCGAAGAAGCACTCATTATGCACTGAATAAATAAATGAATGAGCAAATAATATACATGAAGTCGGATCTGGCCCCTTTAGGAAGACATCTGTTTGACTCAAACCGGTTCTGTAAATATCATAAATGATAGTCAAATAGGTGACGCTACATCAAGATGTTCGGAAGACTGAAGGAGGGGGAAACAACTCAAAACCTTGAAACCGAAGCTGTTAAATGTTACAGGCACAGGCATGCTTTGCTAAACTCATTTTTCAGGACAGAAAAGCAGATTGTGGAATTATTCACGCCAAAGTAATCCTTGCTTAATTTAATCATCGAACTAGGTTTCCTAATATGGATATTTTCTTAGACTTCAGTTTGTTACGTAGCTAACTTATCTTCTAATAGACTATGTTGGTAATAAGAAAGTGAAGTACATGCTCTTGGCAGAGAGGTGACAGTTAGATCTGAAATATCCCACACAAACTTGGTACCCCCCTTTAAATTCAGGAAGCTTGGGATACCTCTATAATGGATCAGAACTGAATGCCAATTATAAACAGATGGTGAGCCTCCGAACCCAGCACGCTGCAGTGAGCACAGGCCGCACCGTGCGCTATGGGGAACTGTCCACGGGCGTCATCCGGAACGAAACATGGGCCAGCGAGTTTTGAACAAAGACCACTTAGCTTCCTATTTTAGGACCTTCTAAATGCACAAATCCAGTTGGCTTAGCACAAGCAGAACTTAACACCCCAGGAGACTGAACACTCCATCCAGGAGAGGACAGCGCCCTTCACAAGGAGTCCACATGCTACCCTGATGCTCTGAAAGATGAAAGAGGAAAACAATGAAATGAGGTGTCTGATACTTGAAAGATCATTGGCCTTTCATTAGCCACTGTCTCCAAACACGAACCGGGGGAAATTTCAAGGCAAGGAAAGCAACAGTTACTAGTTCATCAACTCTCCCTTCACAGCAGCGAGTTATTCAAAAATAACAATGCCTTTCTAGGATAGGAAACCAAATTATTAAGAGCATTAAACACTAAAAGATTGCCACCCTTCACACTTTGCAGATCGTTTGTCTCACTTGTCAAACATAAGTTCATTTTTGACACTGATTTCTTAAATTTCCGCTGACTTGGCAATCCACAGCCACTTCTCACAAGCTCTGTAACATCTTAAAGATTTCACAGCTAAGCAGTTAGAAAGGATTTGGGGTTTAATTCAGCTCACCAACCTGTTTAAGAGAATAACGGAAATAAAACAATTTTCAGCTAAGGCCCGAGAAGGCCTCTCTCCTTCTGAAAGACTCTTTGTATCAATGCCATGAATCAAATGGTTTGTCTAAGTGGTTATTCTGTACCACCAGTGAAGGCCCAGCAATGTGGCAGTGAATCACATTTAATAACTTGTGGTTAGCTGTCATGAACACTTAATTTGATGTTGAACACAAACCCTGCAGGGGCAGAAAGGGGCTGGGGAGGGGAGAGGTGGGTTAGGAGTTGGGGTGGCGGAGGGGAGAGAAAGCTAATATCCACTGAGATACCCGGGCTCCTTTCTCCCCTGAATCAGTGAAGGATGGAGGCGGGTCCTGTCTGCCACGGGTGTCCGCCACTACTGTGCAGGGAGGCAGGAGAGAGGATTTGCTGTCCTGGCGTTTACTGTCCCCTTCAAGTTTTCCTGGGGTCCTATTCACCCCCCATAAGGAAGGCTCTCCCGGCCCTACAGGAACATTGCAGCCCTTTCCAGAATGCTATTGGAGGGCTGTCAGGCTGGCCAGAAGAATTCAAAGCGTTCCGGGAACCCACAAAAGATTTCTTGCAGTTTTTGAGCTATCTGGCAGGCAGTAGAAACCCCTCTTGTGTCAACTGCTAAACAGTGCTGTCCCTGTGTCCTAGATGGAATGCATCAAAACCCGGGAATATCACAGCTTCACATGTTGGCCATGTGTGCTGGTGGCAGCGGGCTCCAGCCACTTTGGACGTTCTTATTTGTCACCCAAGGAAAGCAGCTGTGTCAGGGAGTTGGAGGACTTGGGAGGTGACCACAGGACCGGGACCTGTGATGAGCCTCTCCCTTCCGGCCGAGAGAGCAGGGGGCGCAGCGCGGGGACAGCAGGAGGACGCCTCCCACCGCGGTCACCGCAAGGTCTGCGACAGGCTGCCTATGGTGCCCACCGCGACAGCACCCTGCTCGTGCGCTCTGTGTCGCAATCTGTATCTCAAAAGCACTTTACGCACATTATCTCATTAATCCTCTGCCCACTCACAATAGTTCTTTGAGCTACACAACGATTTCCTGTAGAATCTTTTTAATGTACTTCAACTGCTACTTTGCAGTGACATGAGCCCAACAGTACATCCTGATAACTCCAAATGGGTCTCTGCTCAGGATATCTGGTTCTGAGGAAAACGGAATTTGACATTAAAAAATCAGTAGTTCTGGGCTTCCCTGGTGGCGCAGTGGTTGAGAATCTGCCTGCCAATGCGGGGGACACGGGTTCGGGCCCTGGTCCGGGAGGATCCCACATGCCGCGGAGCAACTAAGCCCGTGCACCACAACTACTGAGTCTGCGCGTCTGGAGCCTGTGCTCCGCAACAAGACAGGCCGCGATAGTGAGAGGCCCGCGCACCGCGATGAAGGGTGGCCCCCCGCTTGGCGCAGCTAGAGAAAGCCCTCGCACAGAAACGAAGACCCAACACAGCCCAAAATAAATAAGTTAGTTAATTTAAAAAAAAATCAGTAGTCCTATTTTCGAAGTACAAAGCAATAAGTGTGTTTTCAGGGACTGTCGGTTTATTTTAAAGCAAAGCAAACTTTAATACATTTAAACAGACACTAAGTAAGTTGTAACACCTCTGAAAGCATTAAGCCCACTCTTGGGGTGCCGAGATGGTCGTGTAATTAAAGACTTTATTGTTTTCCCACAGCGCCTCACCACCATCCACCCAGGGCGGATACCACTTGCGCTGCCTGGCCTGGTGTAACTGCTGGATAATGTGCTGCACCAGATCGAGAAGCACGTGAAAAATACAGATCGCTAGTTTACGTATTTTTAATTTATTTGTAGCTGTAACAGGAAAAATTTTTCCTGTCACAAAATAGCCCAAACCTATGGAATAATAGTAGCAAGCCTATCACTACCCCATGGAACACAACCGAAAAAGGAGACATTATCCATGA